>NC_056572.1:4526678-4646678 GCF_018340385.1 Cyprinus carpio
CTGCATTTTGGATCAATTAGTGTACATTTTGCCTTTTCAAATCCATTCCACATATTGTGTGTGTGTTCACAAAAAAAGTGCCACACAATTCACCGTTTCATACCATTCCAGTGAAGTGAAAAAATAAGATTTGAACCCAAACAAAATAATGTTCGAACAAAAATTTTGGTCTAAAATGACCACACAGTTGATAAATGCTTAATTTAAACTAGAGGATTTTTTTTTTTTTTAAATAGTAATTTTTGACTAAACTTCCAGTGAAAACTACTGTAAGTAAGCCATTCATATCTTTCAGCTTTAATATAACATAACAACAAAACAACAATCTACACGCTTCAGCTTTAATATAACAGCTTAACAATATTACATTCAAAATGCAATATTGAGCTGTTCAGTCATGCCAATTTGTAGACCATCCTGGAACGTTAACACATATTTTGTCTTGCAACATAAATTACACAGTGGGGTTTCTAATTTGCTGTGCACTTTGCTAATTTGCTAACAGGTTGGCAAATACGAACTAGGCTACAACAGTTTTCCAATTTGTTAACTTGCAGTAGTTTTAGTCCTTATTTAGCTGAATTCATGTTTGAAGTATGAAATGCATGAAACAAAAATGTGAAAGTCTGTTCAAGTAATGTTAACAACAAACATTTTTTTACCAGAAACATCATTAGGAAGTTCCCGAGGGAAACCATGGCTCAAAACTGCCAATTTCATGTTGGTTTTAGTACTACAAACTGAACACATGCAGTGTTGCTCAGAGCCAGGTTTATTATAACTTGGAAGTCCAGCAAAACATCAGTTAGCCAAGGGTCTCAGCGTCTAAAGTCCCCTTTGATTTGGGGGAGTGTGTGCGGGCGTGTGCACCTATGTAATTACACTCTTTGAAACTCAAAATGTTATACATCCTGTTATTTAAATATAAAAATAAAAAAAAATAACAACAATTAAATGTTACTTCCTCAGGTTATTTTTGGAGGACATGAGAGGGAAAATGCAAATTGTGTTTATGAGTCCCTCAATTGTATATATCCCTCAATTGTATATATATACAGTATATATATATATATATTTTAAATCCAGTTATCCCCTTAAAACTGAAAATAAGATGACAGTGTGCTGGCAGCTATTAGAGTTTTATCTGCTATGTGACACCACCTACTGTGACAGAATTAAACCTGGTGAGTTAATATCCTCTTGGCTTTTATTGAGGTTATGAGTTGCATTGTAATGCTCATGTGATGCAACATCCACATCTGCAACTTGATTTAGAGATAAATCCTCTTGAAACCTCTTTACTTTAGGGGCCGTTCACACTGACAGTCACTGTTCTGGGTTCAGCTGTTCGACTGTGGTATCACATGAGCTCCACCCTCTGCTTCCATTGGTAGGCACCACAAAGAATTGCTGCTCATCAGGTACATGATTTTGGCCATGATTTGGCCATCTGAGACATTTTGCAAATGTGATTCAGAAAATTCCTCTGATCCTAGGCCAAAATCTGTAGTCTTTGATCGCTAGTTTAATGTGTTTCTGAACAGCAGAATAATAACCATTGTGATTAGAAGTAACCTGCAGTGCAGTGTGGCTTCCCCTATGACAAATCACGAACCATTAGGAGCACAGAACTTTATGACATAACTAGTGCGACAGCAAACTAACACTTTCTCCACACCCATCATCTTCATTTTTTTCTTTTCAATACGTAAGCCATGATCAAAATTAACGCTAGAGTTTGCTAGCCACCATTTTAATTGTGTGTGAACGCAGCTCACTATCACAGAAATTGTCATGGATTGATGTAAAACTCCAGACTTTGTGAAACTCTGACACTGCCAGAAAATTATCATAGGCTATCTTTGAACCTCTCTCACTGTACGACAAAGGACCACCGATTCACGATGCCAATCTTTTGTCTGGGACAGCTGAAAATTGTGCGGTGTGTCTCTGGCTTTAGAATGACATGACAGGAAATAAATGACAAAACATTTTTTTTTAAAAGAAACATTCTTAATATCTTACACAGTGTTGTTTCTCAAATGTTAGATATTTTTACTGGAAATTGTACACTTGTAAACTTTATAAGTCTCGTTAAAGCTTATCATCATCAGTGGAAACATCAGCTTGATCTTCATGTGTTGCTATGACTCTGTAGACAAGCTCTGTCTTAAATACCTTTGTCTTCTGTCTGTTTAACAACCTGCAAAATCCATCCTTTGAAGTACAGTATGCTGGGCCAACAAATAGAGACACTGAGGGAACGAGGAGCGGGAGTTGCTTATAGACCATTTCTGAACGGCGAAGAAAAAGAAAAGGGGGAGAAAAGTACAAATTGAATTGCCATCTCTTCTCTGCACAAACAAAGGATGAAGTGGTGGCTGCTAATGTCCTTCGACAGCTAAAGAGGAATTACTGCCAGCCTGAATTTTCTCAGTTGTAATGTTGCCGTGGTTTCTGATTTGATGCCAAATACCCTCTTTTCATATTTGCTCGAAGCTACTAATTCAACTGAGCGTCAACAACAACAGCACTGCTACTGTATCATCACTATAATGTCTAGCTGTGCAGCACCACGTGCTTACGTTTGTGTGGCACATGAAAAATGGATTTAGTGCGGATTATAAATCATTATAAAAATATGCAAATAATAATTTCTCTATTAAATCGTTTTTCCAAAAATATAAACCACACACCATGTGCATTAGCTAACATTTTTAATGTTTTGATGGCTACACTCAACAAATTTATTTTATTCATTGAGATTTAAGTCTAGCATTAGCACATTTGAAGTAAACAGATTTTTGCTCTTAACACTAAATAGGTGCCTAAATTAGGCTGCGTTACAGATCTCGAATGGCGAGATGAGTTATTCGAGCTTACAATCACTAATTAAATGCTCTTTGACAACCATTAAAAAAAGAAGAAAAAAAAAAAAAACGTTTTAATGAAGTAGATGTGCCAATAAATGTGTATTAGAAGCTTGCAGGCATGGATTGACATTATTGTCTATGATGACAGCTAATTTAGATTACATCCTTTAAGGAAATATGTGGCTTCCAGGAAAAATGTCATGGACGTGATCACCCAGTTCTCTTGTTTGAAGTTCAATAAATATGTTAGTTCTGATATTGGAACAAATTTAATTGGATCAGTATTAGTGTAGGGGGTTTTAATAAAGAAGATTACAAACCTCTTTCACAACCCAGCTTAAATAAAAGGGGGAAAAATCTAATATTTGAATATTCCTTCACAGATTTCAAGAGAGAGAGAGAGAGAGAGGGGGAGAAAGCGAGTGATAAGGAGGAAAAAAAGTGACTGAAGGGGACAAAAAAAGGACACAATCTGCTGAGGCGTGCACGATGGCCTCAAGAGAGGTATCATAAATGGCAATAACAAATAACAGCCTCTCACACACACACACACACACACACACACACACACACACACACACACACAGAAGGATGCACGGACACACTCACATACTCCCCACAAAACCTTCAGGATACAATACTCAATTTGCAATTAAAAATGAAAACTAGTCATATAAGCAAGGAAACGATTCATTTGACTTCAATGGACAGAGCACGCAGTGCATGGCAGTGGTTAATAGTTTAGTTTATTTATTTTAGGTCACACATGCAGTGCTTTACAGTCAAACTGTAGTTGAATTCATCCTTGAAACCCCAGTGGAACAACAGCTTTGTCTTCCACGGCATGATCTTATTTAATCAGGAAGCTGAAAAAGAGTGAGAAGGAAAAAGAGAAAAATGTGAATGATGAAATGGTCGCTGACTGGAAGTGACGTCACCATCTAATAATTATGAGTAGACCTCTAAAGACTGAAAAAGGTCATTCGCCGGAGTCTCTACAATTACCAACAACAACCACAGTTACTGTAAATTTAATGCATTTTATTTGATTCATTAGCTAGCTTTTCTGCCTAGGCTGATGTACAAGAACACTACAGCAAGTAAAAGGAATGTTCCAGTCAGAATACATTTCAGTGCTTTTAAAAGAATCTGTTATGTAAACAAAACAATCTTGTTAACTTCCATTCACTGACTCATTTTCCATTCAGTGAAGCTTGTGAAGACTTTGATGGCTTTTCTTTTCTCCAAACACTGACTATATAGCAGCATATCCTTAGTTCAACTTACTTACAGTAACAAGCAAAGTAACCCCCAAAAGTTGACTGCTAAAGAAAAGTGAGCTTTTTTTTTTTTTTTAAAGAAATAGGTTGTTTTTATGATCGAAATTTGAGTCACTAAATGAATCGATGAGCAGTCAATGAATGACTCAGTGAGTGAATTAATTTTTTTTGCCAATGGAATCAAATGATGCAAATCGTTTAATCAAAATGTTTAATTCAGTGCTCAAAACATTACCATAAGTGTAAACCCATTTTTAATTTTTTTTTTTTTTTATAGGACAACAAAGGTATAATCAACAGATGCTGTTCACTGAGCGGAACTTCAATTGAACTTAGAATATATATGTAAAAGTCAAAGCAGCAGAGTGATACATTGAAATCTAAGCTAAAGTTATATTACAAGGACAAATACTTAAGTGCAATGAGAGTGAGTTTTAACAGTGATAGATCTCACCTGTAAGGATATCCATGATATTTTGATCTGAAGATGGACAGAAGGAAGCTAAAGAAGAACACCACTAAACCAAGTCCAACAAGACAGATAACTGTAAACAAAACAAAACAAAACAAAAAGCACAGTGAGTGACACTCTCTTAATGAGCTGAATAATGTTTACATTGATTAAACTTAATTAGTATGCTGCAAAGGTATTCTATAATGGGATTAAGCCATTGGTGAAAAATCGCTTTTCATGAACTCTGATCTAAGAGCTAATCCCAAACAGCCATATTAAATTAAGCCATTACTAATGAATGAAATAATAATCGCTACTTAAATGCTTCTAAAACATGCTGAATCAGCAGCTTTGTCCCTTAGATAACACAGTACACAAAATTTGATAACCTGCTGAATCACGTTATAAGGTTATTTTAAAGATTAATCAATGAAGCCATAAATATTGTGCTACTGGGGGAAAAAAACAGCTGATTTTATGAAGGGAAATAAAATAAGCCATCTGCATAAATACTGCAGCTCGTCAATATCCTTTACCCAGTACTCCCAGAGAATTTGCTGAATTTAGCATGCATATGTAAAATCACACCCACTTATGCACTGCTGACAAATGCAATCTCTATTGCATCCAAGAGAGTCAGGAAATTAAATTTCAGCCGCCTTTAGATTGTGGTGAAGAACTCTGATTGGACGATGCAACCATTACTTATTGAAGGCTAAGTCACATTCTTAAACTAACATCTGGTTGTAAAATGATAACCTATGCTTAACATTTAAAAAGTCTATGGAATTGGATTGACAGTTGTATATATATTTTTTTCTTATTCCACGGAATCTCAACAAATCTATTTTCAAAAATCAAATCTAGAATTTCGTGAGCTGCTCGTGAGAAGAAAATTTTAAAGCATGTATTTACAAGATTTCAAATAGTGTCAAATAACACTGCAAGTGGAAAACGTATTGATCCTTCACGCTTAAGGCCCCGATATACTCATAGTAAAATTCTTTTTTATTCTTTGGTTAGCGAAAGTTCCGCCACTTCCCACGATACTGGAAGCAACATTTAAATGAATAAGTGCTGCACACTTTACTGTCAATAACAAAATAAACATAAAAGAAATATGGCAGCATTGAGAAAACAGCAGTTAAGAAAGCATCTGATCATAGTGATGTGGATATTGCACAAGCTCTACAATTCTGTTCTCCAGTCAAGTCAAGTCAAGTCAAGTCAAGTCAAGTCAAGTCAAGTCAAGTCATGTTTATTTATTTAGCACCTTATACAACAGATGGCTTTAAAGCAAGCAGCTTTACAATATTAAACATGAATGAACAGTGTCAGTGTTGCTTTCAATTACAATTACTACTTCAATTTCTACTATAAAAGCAGTTCTCCAGTGTGTTCATGTTTTACTCACATCTGACCTCAATAGACTGAACAGAAGAAATGAACTGGAGAAGAGTTAAATTCTTTTTGATTGGAGATGATTCTACCTACAGGAAGCATGTAATATCTTTTATGTTAACTTGGAACCTGGAAAACTTTCAGAGTCACAATTTTTTTTTTGGGCGTTTTAAGATCAACAGTCTTCTCCTCCTCCAAAAATTCCCAGATTCCCTCCTTCAAATTCTCTAAAGCAACTGGCAGATGTTCTGGCAGACAACATTCAACTGGAGACCATTTAGAAGTTGTGTAATCTATTCTAAGAAAGTTGGAAACTGTATTAGAGGCAAACGGTGATAAAACACCTTAATAAAGAAATAAAATATTACAATTATTTCCCAGATGTTTACATTATTTTGTCCAGCCCTTGTAGATCTTTTGTTCTGGGTACAGAGAAGAAAATCCTGAGTTCTTGGAAAGCACAATATGGTTTCTAAAAGCCTGTGTGTGTGCGCGAGAGAGTCAGTGTGTAAGTAGTAAACATATTAAAGAGTGAGGCAGTGGCAGCTGCTGTTTAGCTGAATGAGAAGCTAATCAAAGCTTAATCAAAATGTGTTAACCTCTTCAAAAGAGGGGCACCTCCAATTACACCACACCGCCAGCACTGTTCCTCTCCAGATTAGTCATCCAGAAACACCCTCTTATCCTGGGATCACACCCTCAGAATACACACACACTGAGCTTTTAATTTAAAGTTTCAGTATCTAATAAACTTCCCCGAAGACTTGTTTTCAAGGCTTCATGCGACAACGTTTACTCTGAGACCTTGATGTTCTTGAGCCTATTATCATTTCCCTGACACGTTACAGAAGCCTTCCCAGAAGACATGCGGCAGAAGCTGCATAAGGACTCTGCATTATACAAAAATGACGAACATGACTAACTGAGATGTGACATTTAAAAGCTGCTAAACATTTACTTTCAGGGTCGTCTGTGTCACAGGGTAACTAATGCATTGTTGCGGAATAACGGCGCACTGGTGCAATCACATTTGGCTGGATGGAGCAGCTTGCCGTAAATGTTTCCGCGGGGGGAGTGGTGTTTGAAACTAAAGTGTCGCTACTCTGACAATCTTCATTTAGCATCTTCCTATTTTAAATGCTCTGAGTCGGTGTTTCCATGACAACCGCTGGGTTTGATCAACCACTCGCTGTGCAAGTATTCTTCTTCTGCATAGTAGTAATTAACATTTTAAGTCACCAGAGGTTTGTTTTGCTGCCTGTGCAAGTGTACTTAAAGTAAAAACTATCCAAAATGATATTAAAGGAATTGTTCACCCCCCAATTTTTTTTTTGTCATACAGTGAAAGTCAAAGGGATCCAACATTGCTTTAGACCCCAAAATATCTGCTTTTTGGTTTACATACCAAACATCTGGACCACCTATCTGCTGCAATCCACTAGCCTCCTGTAGTGAACAGTTTTAAAGCACATCCAATTACCTTGTTTTTTACACTCTAAGTACACACTGCTTCCTGGACTAATCATTCAGAGCATTTGTGTTGCAGAACATTGAGACTGTTACTCTTCGCTAGCGTTTGCACTAGTTTTTTACTAGTGAGTGTTTTATTTTCTTTCTAATGGTGCAGCATACAATAGTTTGCCTTTGGCTATGCATTAAATATAATTTTTATGATGATGAGCCTAATACGATACTCCATCTGCTTTCTTTACAAATGTGTTAATGCTGTATAATGGGCATAGTTGGTATGTTCAACCGATATACTGTGAGCGGAATGCACAATGCGCTAGTAAAGAAGCCTAGCATGAGAGCTGTCTTTATGTTACGATTTTATTAATTAAACACAAGCACGGCATGTTTCAAAATAGACTTGCAGTTAGCAATCGCCAAATAGCCTACTTGGCCAAGTGATAGTTTCGATCTACTAATGAATGAATATTAAAAAAAAAAAAAAAAAAAAAAATCATAAAAAAAAAAAAAAAAAAAAAAAAAAAAAAAACAAACAAACAAACAATAATTGCCAGGATGGAATATATATATATATATATATATATATATATATATATATATATATATATATATATATATATATATATATATATATATATATATATATATATACTGTATAGGAAATACATATTAATGTACATCCAGAAAAAATCAGATACTCACCAATACAACTTTTACCAGAAAAAACCAAAAACAATAGGAATCCACCAATACCAACTTTCCAATAATGATACACATAGATTTACATAGTATTTGTAATTGTTTTAAATATTGGGTACAGAAAAAAAAAAAAAAAAAAAAGGAAAAGAAAAAGAAAAGCTTTTGTTCCTTTCACTGTTCATTTTATTTCTGTATGGTATTTCATCTTTAATTTAAATGGCACATTAGAGCTGCTTCACTGCAAGACATTTTCCGTGATAATTCAGGGAACATAAATACATAAATACTGTAACAGCGATGAACATATTTTGTGAAATATGTTGCATTTTCTTTCGTTTTTTATGTAAGTGAGGATAGCAAAATAAAGTAAACTGTGACATATTATACCCAAAAATTCTTCATACAGTGGACTACTAGTAAAATTTATAAACATTTGGGACCAAAAATTATTCAGACACTTTGACCTGACCATGTTTTGCTTAAGTATTATCTGACATCAAGAGGAATTTGTTCTGACACAGTTTAACTGAGTTCTTGTCACATTTTATTACCATTTTCCAAACTATAGCAAATAAACTGTGATAATGTGTGAAATGTTGAAGGTGTCTGAATAATTATTGGTTTGACTGTAGGTCTAATGCAATTAACGTGAGCAAAACAAGTGCAATGCGTGCACACATTTGTATTGGTGCAGGATGAGAGAGAAACACGTTTAACCCATGGGCGTAGAATATGCGGGGGAGATGTCCACCCCACTTTTAATAAAACATTCAGCTATGGTTGTAGCTAAGCCGAATAAAAAACAGAAACGTTTAAACTGATGAAACATGAAGACAATAAACACGACTGTGTTACATGTAATTCCATTCTACTCTCTGTACGAGCGCAGGAGCGCAGTATCGGGCCCGAAATGCATACCAGTATCAGTATCGGTGCATCCCTAATTTATATGCTTTATAAGTATTCTCAGTATGTTAGGGAATATTCAGAGTTAAATTATATTGTGAAAGAGTAGCATGAAAGAAAATAAATTTGGCTCAATAATATTGGCCCCTTAAAATGTAAACCAGGGATGCTCAAATCTGGCCCACGAAATCCACTTTCCTGCAAAGTTTAGCTCTTATCCTAATCAAACCCACCTGAGCATGCTAGTCAATGTCTTCAGGATCATTAGAAAATCACAGGTAGGCGAGTTTGTTTAGGGTTGTGGCTAAACTCTGCAGTGCATTAGCCCTCCAGGGCAAGGTTTGAGGAACCCTGCTGTAAACAGTAAGTTGTTGACAGAAATGTGCTTAAAAGAAGCAAACATTATAGGACTTCTGGAGCTATTTGTTTATCTGAGCAATGATAGATAAGGGGAGTTGTTTGGAAACAATCATTATTTCTGCAATTACACAATTTAACTTGTATTTAACCCAGAATATTAGTTTAATTATAGGAGCCCTTTCAATGATTATTGAGCATATTGTATGTACTGAGCAAAACAACAAAAAACAGACACTCAATTTAGTTGTTGGAGGGCTGTGGATAGATTTTTTTTTGCACGTAAGTCGACCTCTCTAACCCTTTTGGAAAAAGTCAATATCTATTATAGTCTCACACAGTGTTGCATTATTTAAAAATTTTACAGTATATTGTTATGACTGGTGCACACAAACAGCAAGTTTTTTTTTCTTTCTTTCTTTTTCTGTTAGTTAAGGACCTGCGTACAAGCTGACTGCCTTGATGTGATCAAGCAACATGCTGGAATGTTTTCTGCTTATAAGTGAAAATACATAGTTCTATGAATTTTCTCCAAAATTATCTTTAATTAAATTAAATTAAATTTTTAAATTAAAATTATCTCCAGCCTCATCATTTATCATCAGCAAATGCTTTTGTAGAGGCATAAACAGTAAGATTATTAAAACATCTACTCTTCTGCATTAAAACATATACTGTCACATAATATCTTCTGGATGAGCCTGACACAGAGTCTGTTCTGAAAGAGACCGATGAAGTTACCATAAAACTTTAACTAAACTAATAAATGGGAGATTCTTTATCTAGCTTTATTTGATTCAAAGTGAGTAACGCATGAAACCCAGTTTTAGCAGTTAAACAGTTAGCTTTAAGCTTGAGTTGACTTCAGAAATGGGAGATTCTTTATCTAGCTTTATTTTCAATGGAAATTTATTGGTATAAATATTGACTTTCTAAAATTGAACTGAAAAAAAAAAAAAAGTTCAGGCAAACCCCTGTGGAAAACTTCTAGTGAACACACAGTGTGTTCATATTTTCACATGCAAATGAGCTTTGCAGCAAACCAAATTCCATATATATATACTTTACTCTACAAAGGTTTGGGTAGTTTTCTTTCTTTTTTTTTTTAAAGAAATCATTACTTTTCTTTAGCACATTACACTGATCAAAAGTGCCAGTAAAGACATTTATAACATTACAAAAGCTTTCCATTTCAAAGAAATGCTGCTCTTTTGAACTTTCTTTTATCAAAGAATCCTGAAAGATATGTGTATCATGATTTGTACAAAATATTAAGCAGCACAACTTTTTTTTTTCGTTTTCCAGTTGATAGAAGAATCTTTCTTGCGGCAACACATCATCATATTCGAAATGATTTCTGAAGGAATCATGTGACACTGAAGACTGGAGTAATGATACTGGAAATCAGCTTTGCATCACAGGAA
The DNA here is from genome assembly GCF_018340385.1 of Cyprinus carpio. NCBI lineage: Eukaryota > Metazoa > Chordata > Actinopteri > Cypriniformes > Cyprinidae > Cyprinus > Cyprinus carpio. The sequence continues at coordinate 4,537,543 of NC_056572.1, forward strand.
TACATTTCACTTTAAAATATATTCAAATAGAAAACAGTAATTGTAATTGTGATAATATTTCACAGTAGTTCTGTTTTTACATTACTTTTGATCAAATAAATGCAGTCTTATATGAGGTTGTTATACCAAAGCCAACTTTGATGTTTCTTTAGAAAAGTTACAAAAAAAGTCAATTTAATGCCATAAATATAACACGAGTGACTGAATCAAGCTTAAGTGTAGTTCTGGCAGACCATGGTGTGACAGCCAGCCATTATCTGAAGCTCAGCTGATCTGTAACTCCTCTTATTACCATTTAAGCAAGACATAAAAGCTCATCTATGGTACACTCTCTTGCCTAAGTCTGTCGCAAAGATGCATGCTAAGACAGCTTTTCAGGGACTAGTCTATTGCACAGACACTCACTTTATAGACAGCCTTCTTGTCCGTCACTAGACATCTATCACAGAGACATGCGCTCACCCATCATCCATCCCCAACTCCTCCTAAAGCAGGCACGTGATCGATTACTTGCTTGTTTCACCGAGATAATCATCATCCTACACTGGCTCATTGTCACTAGTATTGTATTACTACCGCATGGAATTATGTAACTGTTGCTTATAAAATTTCTGGTTAATTGCCTTAGGCTTCAGGGTTTTTGTCTGGATGGCTCAGAAGTTGAACCCTTCAGAGTGAAGCCTGTGACCAAATAACTTCAGTTCGGTCTCTACAATAATCTATAATAGCAATGCAACCAGAAAAACTATGCACAAGTGTACCTACAACAAAAGTTGTTTGAAACACAAGGGGTGTTCACACCAAATGTTGGTTTGATTTAGTTCTACATAGTACAGTCATGTTAATTGTATACATAATCTATTATTGACATTAATTTTTCAAAGCATCCTCACTTTTTACACAAGTGCCTAAAACTTTTCACAAGTATAGCTTTGCAAGTAGGTTTATTCAAGAATCTTGGAGACATTGCCGCAGTTCTTCTAGATTTAGTCTCAGTTTGGTGTCATTCCAGACAGACTGGATGATGGTGAGATCAGATCTCAGTGTGGATCACCAGGTGTTGCATCAGACTCCTTAATGCATTATACAATAAATCTAATTGACTCAACATTGTGTATCACCATAATGGTCAATAACCATGGTAATGGGCCTAAGTAAAGAGATTTAAATAGCTTAAAAAACATATTTTTGTATTTATATTTTTTTTGCGCTGTCAAAAAATACTAATGGCCTAGCAGTTAATTGACTTGTTTAAAAAATAGAGCACAAAAGGTAAGGCCAACTCCATTACATTTAAAAAAAAAATTACAAATTTGTCATTTTTTTTTTCTGCACTTATTTGAATAAGATGTGGCGGCCATAGTTATCTGCGCATAAATAAAAAACTCACACCAACATACAAGCACACAAAACAAATTACAGAAGCACAAATACAGGTGAATTTCCGACGACTTATATCTTTAAAGAAATAAATTCCTCTTTGTGACTACCAGCATCGCATGTACCTCCAGGCAAAGCTGACAGAGGCCACCCACCAAGATGCTTAAAGAGCAAACCTCTGTCCTCAGCGTGCAGGTCTGTCCCTCTGCCTTCACCTCACAATCTCAGGGAAAGTGACATGACTTCGAGATGGGCATCGTGCAACCCTCTCCCTCTTTGTCCCCCTGCTCGTTCTCTACGATAATCATGTATTCATGACACCAAGTTCAGTCCCTTACTCCATAAATGACCTCTTGGCCCACCAAAACATTTTACTGAGGAACTGACCTGAGTGATAGTTCAATAAATTTATTGGTATAGAAAATATTGATTTCTGCATATGGCCAATTAACAGTGACAGGTTTGTGGAAAACCCCAGTTCCTAGTGAGAGTGCCATCCATATTTCTGCGGTAAATTTGGGTGGCACAAGAAGAAACGTGACACAAAACCACCTAATAAAGTAAGCCAAAAAAATAATGCATAGGGGGAAATGTGAGACAGAACCTCCGAAGAGAGGAAGTCAAGAAGGTACGTGTCGCTAAACCACCTGCTAATGTGAGCTTTATGAAGGATATGAATCATTTTAAAACATTCACCTGTCTAGATTAAGTCTAATCTTATATAAAAATATTTCACTGTGAAACCCTAGATTTGCATTTCATGGAGGAAATACCAGAGCTTACTGCAGGATATAGGCTTTGGTTTTGTGTAAATGGAATGCCGCATCAGATCTGCTTTAAGCACTGCTAATGCATGAGAAACACATAATGCGACACCATCTTTGAGGTATAAAGATGGCTATAGATTATTAGGGTTGCAAATTTTTGGGTTGCCAATCAAATTGATTCACGATTCATATGTATATGTTTTAAATATTACACACTAATGTATCAAACTGCAATTAGTTAGATTTATTTTAATTTATGTCAACATAATGATTTAAACATTATATTTCAAGATTGACAGATAAGGATCAACAAGATTTATAATTGAAAGCAAAGACCAAATCACAATTCATTATGCAATTAAATGCAATAAAAAGGCTAATCATATTAAAATATTACTTTGATATTCAAATATTACAATGGCATGAACACTGTTTTCAAGTGTATGCTCTTTCAAAAAAGATTTTCAAATTTATGCTCTTTCAAAAAGCATAAAATCAGTATATTAAAATTAAATAGCACATGTAATACAGTTTTTTTAATACTAAGAGCTGTGGTCAGGTGGTTCTAAAATGAAATTAAAATGAAATTAAATAATAAATTAAAATAAAATGTAACAATTCGCCGGGTTTGGATATGATTAAAAAGTTTTTATTTTTTTCCCTATTCAGAATGATTTGATTCAGAACTATTTGTTTCAGTATAAGTAACTCAATCAAAATATAATTCAACATATTTCAAAGTTGACACATATGAATCAGCAGGATTTATATTCAAAATAAAAGGTCACAATTAATAAAATTCAGATAAATGCCAAAAAAGACTAATCGCAATACAGCATAAATATAAACATCAAAATATTAAATTATGAAATAACAAAATATCAAATATTAAATTAACGAATGGTTAATAAAATTAAAAATAAATACAAATAAATAAAATATATAAATTTTTTGGAAATAAAAAAGACTATTGGAGTATGTTTTACAAGAAAATACTATTTTAGTCTTTCTACTTTAAAATTTAAATTACATTTTCTTTAAGTCAATGTTTCTTTTGGTTTTGTTGCAATAATTTGTGAAATTTACCAGCGATCCTACACTGTTTTTCAAATATACAAACCTTCAGTAAATTACATTTGTATGGTGGCAAGCTAAAACCCATGTGATTAGTATTGTTTCATAAGAAGAATACACACAAAGATTTAATTAATTTTACTATTTGCATAGGTTCAAATAGGTAATTCTTTTCACCAAACACAATAATTAAAAATCAGCATTACACCTATGTTCACCTCAATTAAAACTGGTTTATGTATTTGAGTGGTATTTAGCAGGAGTTTATAGCACAAGTAGGGTTAAAAACGACATGTGCACCACATTTAAATGGAGCTATATTCATGAATGCTGAAATTCCTGCCTTACACACAATCACCCACACAAACACAAATCGCAATGACCACAATTATACACTTATGCTGACACACATATACAGTAATTACAAGTATTTGTCTCCCAGCGTACTGCATAAAGAGCTTGCGTCTTTTTCTGAGCTGTCTAAAATCAGAAACAAAAAGCTCTTCCCTTATTTGTCATGGAGATATGTTTGAAACCAAGCCAAAAATAACTCATCATTTACATAACTCAGCATTTCCATATTACCCATAACTCATTCCATTAGCATATCAAAGCTGGGGATGACTCTTTGGAGGTGGGTTGGAGGCCATCACATTAAGTGGTCTCCACAGCTAATGCAGTGATAATACATGGAAAGCTATTCGTCAATCAGAGACTGGACGTGATGCTTGTCTTTATGGGAACCCGTGAGAAGCACTTCGAGATGGGGATGAAAACGAGTTTGATGTGAAAAGCTCAGAGGAAAAAAAGACGGTCATGTAACGCAAACTTGTAAGTGGGACAGAGACTCAAGCTGGAGGTGACACCAGGCCACACACACATGCTGTATGCAAGATGCACACTCATCCTCAGTTATCAGCAGGCAACCGATTTTTTACCCTATTCACCTGCAGTGTCTCGCCTTAAGCACAACACAATAAAAAACACAAACAATATCAATATGCAAAGGAAAAGCATGCTGCTTTTGCTACTTTTATGCCGCTTAAGGAATACTGAAACAAAAGAGTACTTCTAATGGACTTTTTTTCAACTCTTTCTAAAAAGTAGTGGTCGACCGATATATCACCAAGGCTGATGTGTTCGAGGTGGGACTTTTATTTTGACGGCAGTGCCTGAGCACATAGTGCTCACATTCTCCCTCTTGTTCTGTCTAATACGGACAGAAGTCTGTCTAATAATCAGATAGAATGGTTAAACAAAGGAATTAATGTATACAAAAAGTATTATAACGATTGCTTTTATATTATTAGTATTTATTATTAGTATTAGTTGCTTGCCATCAGCATGAAGCAAATATGCACTTATATGATTTAAACAAATCTTTGAATGACTAATGAACATTTATTTTCACAAACCTTGCAAACTCAGTCGAATCCAGCTGTGAGATCTTGTGAAGTGTGTATTTGTATCCTGCATGATTGCGTGTTCTCTGCGTGACGGTCAGTCCGTGTGAATTGAATGCTTTAAACTTTAAACTCGTGATTTTAAATTATGCTGCGCTTTATGCATTTGCCAACTGTCATATTCATGTCATTTTCTCTTATCGATTTAAAAAAAATAATATTTACCCTCAATTAATAATAATACATCTTAATATCCACTATCGAAACAGTTTTCGCCAAGACTTTTTTTGATCAATCATGCTTATTCTTATTGGTGCTCAATTATTAATAAGGTTAAGGGTTCGAAATCACTTTCGATATTATCCATGGGGAAACTTAGCTAATAGCCCTAGTTTTTATGCTGCACTGTCTGTCAAACGCTTGTGGGAGATATATATATAATAATATGGGATATGCATGCATGAATGATTTTCTTTTCACATTAATAACATTTAAACTGGATTTATATATATATTTTGTTTTTTTGCATATTGTGCAGATATATTCTTATATATTGGCCATATTTATATATATATATATATATATATTTTTTTTTTTTTTTTTTTTGTGGAAACTGATATATTTCAATATTCTATGATGAATAGAAAGTTCTAAAGAATAGAATTTATTTAAAAAATAGCAATCTTTTGTAATATGCATCCTTGCTAAATAAAAAAATATTTTTATTATTTAACTTTATTAACTAACTTTTTACCAGTAGTGTAAGAGTGCTTGAAGTTAAATAAATAATAATTACATTTGGGACAAAAAGTGAAGTACAAATAGATTACAGTAGTCTCTAAAACACTAGTACCTAGTTATGGCGATCCTTCAGATATACATGTATTCTGAGCTTCATTCTATAAGATTTTTGTAAAAACCGTAACATACTGTATGAACAATACAAATAATATGAGAGAAAGAAATACAACATTTAGAGAAACTTACTCCTTCGTTTTCCCACGTCTCCCTTAGAAGTGGCGGCTTCATTCAGAAGGACCATTCCCATGGTGATGGCAGCATCTGAGATGGGAGTCAAGGAATGACTACGGCCATAGATGTGGATGGTTTGCACAATAAACACCCAGGACCTGATACAATGCTTACAGAGTACCTGTAAATTTACTGATCGGGCTGGCAAAACATAGTTGTAGCACACCTGGACATTTCAATTACTGTGAACACAATGGAAACAAGACACTCTTCAAACCCTAACAAAACTCAACCAGCTGGGAGGTCTCCTCTAGCCTGGGGGGAAGCTAGGTGTCGATGAGAGGAAGAGAGACAAACACGAGGTGTTCTGCTGCCAGCAGCCAGAAGCTCCCCTCTCCTCCAGTAGCCGAGCCAGACGGTAGCAGAGGGTCCCTGTCTGTCTGCTCAGTCTGTACCCGTCAGGCACAGTCAACAAACCCGTGTAATTACAGGGGAAGTTCACACAGAGAACGAGACTCTGGAGGACATTCCCAACACGGACAGGAGAGAGAGTGTGTGTACAGAATTTTTGAGAGAGAATTTTTGAGTTTCTATAAGGATGAACATAGAAATGTGTAAGAACATTTCATACAGGGGCACCCTGATGGATTCTGACAACCATAGATGAGTAGACATAACCCAAAAAAAAAATCTGATTTGTCGCAAAAAAAATATATTAAACAAATTCTGTGTGTCAAATTCTAAGGCTGCATTTATTTAAAAAATATAGTAAAACAGTAATATTCTGACACATTATTAAAATTTAAACTGTTTTCTATTTTAATACATTTTAAATTTAATGTATTATTATTATTTATTACAATTAACTTTTTTTGTGAAAACAGTGATGCGTTTTTTCATTATTTTTTGATAAATATAAAGTTCAAAAGAACAGAATTTGTTTGAAAAATAAATTTTTTTGTGACGTTATAAATGTCTTTACTGTCATCTTTGATTAATGCGTCCTTATGGAATATTTTTATATTTTACTTTTTTTCCTTATTTAAAACTAAATAGATAAATAAAAATCTTACTGTCTCCAAACATCTGAACACTATTACTGTCTTATGTCTTTGTCAGCAGTATGTATAAATAATAATAGTGATGTTTCTTTTTTATAATTGTTTTTGTTTTTGTTCATTAAATAAAACTTTTGTCAACTAAAATATTTTAGCAGCAACTGCGCTGACAAGATTAACATTAAAACTTTTTAAATCATATTTAATTACAGAGAAAAAAACCCCACAAAAACATGAGAATAAACCTTGACTACTGGAAAATGCTGTGGAAATGTACAGACATTTTAAAACATTACCAGAATGATGAACAGATCTGTATGAAGTCAGTGGGTTATTACGGTTCACTTCATTAACTAAACAATGTGACAGGTCCATTGTGCAGAGAGAGGCTTTATGTGAAAGGATATTCAACAGAAGAATAATGTGAGATTCAGCCACAAACTGAGCTTGACTGCTGCCGTGGATATAACTCTGAAAAAGACAGAAAAAATTAGATGACAAACAAGCAGAAAATAGACCTTTCAAGGTCTCCTTTCACACAACTGTATCACTATATAATACAATACTACAGCATTATGATAAGCAATGCTTTATTGAATTTATCATACTGAAATGGCATGAACACAAACCACACACACACACCACTGACTTTGTATTTAACAGCAAATAAATAAATAAAATCATGATTCTTAAAAAAGCAAAAGGTCAGACAGAAAACAGCCAAAGACAAGGAAAAAATCTATAAGGTCAAAGCAGATGCATGGAAAGATGAGGGGATAATCTAGAATAAAATCAAAAGAAAACCTGAGAGTAAGTGACATGACCTTCAGTGGGTCAATGAAAAGAATGCTGGGGCACTCGAACACGTCAAGTCAAAATGACATCACTTGCTCTCTTGAGAAAACCCACTCTAGATCTAGCGCAAACAGATATTCATTCATCGGTGCTGGATAAATGTGCAGGAACAGTGCGGAGAGGATGCAGCTTCAATGAAAAGCCGAAGTTTCCAGTCTTGAAAACTTTCTAAAACTTCTCAGACTCCATAGTCTGACAGAAGAAATCTGCCAGAGAATTGCTTTAAAGAAAATCCAAAAACTGGGGGAAATTAACTGTTTCATCATCATCAACCTCAAGTCATTCCAAACTTTGGAATTTTTTTTTTTTTTCATGAAACACAAAATGAGTAATTTCACAGAATGTCCATGCTGCTCTTTTCCATCAAAATTAAATAAAGCACTAAGAATATTATACAATAAAATTATATACAAACTTAAATAAAAAACCTAAATAAAGTCTCAACAATTCAATATATGATGAAAAAAAAAAAAAAACTTGAGGGTGAAGCATTCTTTTAACTTATAAAATCTAAAGCTTCAGAAATCAAAACTTTACAGACACAATGCGTTAAATCCTTCTACTAAGGTTACATATTTAAACAGAAGGTATAAAGAAGTGTTGTAAAAATGATAATGTATTAGATTAACTCACAGTCGGAAAAACTAATTTCAAGGTGAGATGAACACATTCAATGCACACTATCTTATTCAGGGGATTTTTTATTGTCATAAAATCCTATCTACAGTAGATATAGGGACCACCTAGATACCTCCACTGAAATATGTCACTGAATTTCATTACTTTGAATGAAGCCTGAAGACATTCATGTATGGTTTTGATAAAAATATATCTGACAGAAACATTTGATATAATGGATTTGAGAAGAAATCACTACAGAAGACAAAATATTGAATAGAATTTTTTATGTTCAGTGTTACACTAAATAAAAAAAATGTCAATAGTTGACATGAACACCGCAATAAAGTATTGAGAAACCAAACTGCCAAAAGCGGCTGTTTTTACTTGCAGCATATCATGTAGAGACAGAAAAACAAAGATATGGGGGGATTGTGCGGAGGGAGCCATTAAGAAGAAGATATGAGCAAATAGGCCAGTGCATTTATCACTGTCATGTCACCTGTCGCCTCTGGGTTAACGCATCTGCTAACATTTAAACACAGCCATACTGCTGAATATTTTCATATGAAAGAAACCAGCATTTAGAAGCACTTTCAGCACTAACACAGAAAGACACAACTGTATTATTCTACTGGAGTACTGTATCTGTCATTGGGCTTTTGCAACTTAAAACATTCATTTGCAACTTTTGAAAACACCCGCAAAGTATTTTTACTTATTTATTTGGTAACTTTTTGTCTAGAAGCAATTTAGAATTTGTATTTATTTCTTCATTTTCTTTTTTTTTTTTTCACTTTTGATAAGGCAGTGAGAGATGTGACAGAAAGCGATAAAAACTGGGAAAACAGGAACAGGAAATAATGCAAGCTGGAATAAGGCCATGTTTACAACTGTAATTCTACTTATTAATAAATAAATTAAAATTGATTTAAGGCTGTCTAACAATTTATAATGATCATATATATATATATATATATAGATATATATATATATATATATAGATATATATATATAATATATATATATATATATACTATATATATATATAATATATATATTCTATATGTACTCACCCCAGTCTTTAATTAAACCTAATTAATTGATAGCCTTAAGGGAATAGTTATGAACATTAATGAAGATTTGCTGAAAATGTACTCACCCCAGTCCACCCAAGATGTACTGTAGATGAGTTTGCTTCTTCATCAGCAAACCAATTTAGAGAAATTTAGCATTACATCACGTTCACCAGTGGATCCTCTTTACTGAATGGGTGCCGTCAGAATCATCAAGTAATCAAACAGCTGATAAAAACATCACAATAATCCACAAGACTCAAATCCATCAATTAACGTCTTGCGAAGCAAAAAGACATGCTTTGTAATAAACATATCCATCATTACGATGTTTTTAACTTTAAACCTTTATCCATTGAGTTCTTTATCCATAATATTGGTTTCTTCAGTGAAAAAGTCATCTTGTCTGAATCAAGAGAAAAATACGCACTGATCAAGCACTGTTTACATGAAAACAGTTCTAAACAAATATGGTGGATTTTGACGTGAGAAGACAACAGGGGATGGACTTTTTCCACTGGTGTTATTATGGATTATGGACACCCATTTCAGCCAGAAGTGATGGTTTGTAGTTAAAATTCCATAATAATGAATTTATTACAAACACAGTTTTTCACTTTTTACATTAACTGATGGACTTGAGTGGTGTGGATTACTTGTGGATTATTGTGATGTTTTTATCAGCTGTTTGGACTCTCATTCTGATGGCACCCATTCAGATCCACTGGTGAGCAAGTGATATAATGCTAAATTTCTCCAAATCTGTTCTGATAAAGAAACAAACTCATCTACATCTTAAATGGCCAGAGGGTGAGTACATTTTAAGAATAATTTCATTTTCGGGTGAACATTTCCTTTAATTTGAATATTGCATAATTTGAGCTAGAAAGAAGTATTTCTGGCCTTTTTTCGAACAGTTGCAATTGTCCGATTGGGAGTGGAAATATTCCATTTGTATGTTAATTTAATGCTTGCTATAGCTTATTTAGATTACACATATATACATAGTTTATAGAGTGACTAATCAGAGGATTGAATGAAGAGCTGTAATAAACCAAGTGAGAGAATCAGTAGTTGTGAGGACAAGTGTCGGTGTCATTGTGTGGGCAGATTTCCTCATCACACTGTTGATTTATTCAGAGTTGACTTCTGCTCTGGGCTTTGAGGCAACGCTCTGAAGAGCAGATCCATTGTACCCATAGTGCACCGGGGGTCAACTTTACAGTCAAGACTGACGTCACCATCCAATGAACCATCAAACATCATATGTAGTTCTTTGTGTAGGAGCATACATGACTGAATATGGTCGTTACAACCGCCTACAATTATTTGTATTCAAAAGACATTATTTTTGACCCATGCAAAAATTCAACTCCTACACTTTAAAAAGCACACTCTCTGTTAAATGAATTTCCTGGCTTTGGAGCTTTGGAGCTTTTTATATATATATATATATATATATATATATTTTATTTTTTTTTTTTTTTTTTTTAGGAGAACTAGGAATGAGTTTATCAGTGAATTCACATATGGCATGTGCATTATAATTTCACAAAGTATGAGGTCAGGATACATTAGCTTCTGAACACATTAATGTTGGTGGTAAAAAAAAAATAAGAAACAAAAAAAAATCTGAAAAAAAAATAATAAATAAAATATAAAAAAGAAAAAACCACCAAAAAATTTTTCCTCCTGTACACACACACACACACACACACAATCCAACATATATGAATGAATATGAGACTATCTCTAAAGTGAGTCATTAGGTTAAGCCTTGAATTTCAAAGACAGAAACTCTGCCAGAATGCCCGGGGACACTTCAATAACAGTTTAATGGTATACTGGATTTTCAATAATGCAACTAATTTTCTCCAGAGAACAACAGACTGTAGTCCCATCAGGAGAATGAATCAGCAGTCGTACATTTGTGGTAGCGCCAGCACTTCATTCTGTTTTATCTTCCACCGCTGAGTTCTTGAGTGGAGAGTTACCCAGAATACTCATCAAAAAAAGTAAAAAAACCAAAAGGAAGTATAAGTGTGACTAGCTTGTTAAAGACCACTAGAGTTGATTATGATAATTCATGTTTTGAATTACTTTTTTCATTATTATTATTTTTATAAATACAGATAGAGCATGGACAACTATGTGATCTAACCAGAGATTCACCCCAAAAATGTGGGTAAAAAATGTCTATGCCAGTCTAAAGCTGTATGACTTCATTTCTTTCATTATTCCTGAATGCAATTACATGGAGACTAAGGCTTTAAAAGTAGTAATAGTTTTATATGAGGAACTGAAATGTAAGACATCATTCTAATTCTAACTCATACATGAGATATTAACTGCTGCATCCAGGTGATAGAACTTGCAAAGCTGATCGGCCCTATTCATGAATGAATTGTTCAGAATGGTTTTGTGAGCTGGATCAATTGGTTCACTGCAAATATCTGACTTTATGAATTATTGGTTCATGAACTGGACATCACAATTTTACTCATCCACTCTCATGGCAAGATTTTTAGTCAATATCAACTTAAATTACTGAATCTCAAAAAAGTATCCATTCATTGTACATGCATGGAAAACAACCAGTACCATTCTTTTAAAAAATTTTTGAAGACTCCTTTTGTGTTATATTTTTTGGGTCAATCTCTTTATCACAGTTAAAGTTTATAAGTTTTGTCATGTCCCACATTAAATCAACCTGTAGGATGTCCAAATATGCATAATTGGAGCTCATAATTAAAATCCCAAAGCATCAGACTCTCAGTGGGTACATGTGGAGAAGCAGAGAAGCTAGATCAAGAACTCAAGATGAATCCACAAGAATAACACAAAAACTGTAAACCTGGATGGATCATTAGTGCGCCAAACTCTTCAAGACACATGAATCGTCCTTTTCATGGTGGTTCAAGACTGTCCCAGCAATCACTTTGATTTGCATGGAGTTTCTTCCGAGCCTTACCTTATTTAAAAGCTGTTTATCTAGCTCAGATAGTATGGATGCCTTTTTAGCGTGCTCTTCTCAGTATGAAAGAACAAATTCTCACAATCAGTGACATAATAACGTTTCCCTACGACTCATGCAACTGTTCCCAATAAACAACATTACATATTTCATCACCACGTTTTTTTCCCCCCCTTTTCTTTTTCATTCCCTTCATTTTCCATTCGAATGGCTTATTTTAATGCCGCTTTCAATCTATGAAACAATGCAAAGCTCTTACTAAAAAAAAAAAAAAAAAAAACAGAGGAACATGCATAGCACATTAGGGCTATGACATAAATTCGAATTGCAAATTGCAGTTGTTCGCGATAGTCGGAAAGAAAAATACTGTAATACTCTCTCCGGCCCTTCCAATTGATCTGACGAATTGAGTAATGATTTCCCCCCCTTCAGAAAACAAAAAAAACTGCAACCTAAGCTAAATTAGAGAAGAAAAAAATAAGCACAGTGCGCAGCACTATAATTGGACAGTGAATGTGTGTGTGATTATTCAACAAATGTTTTTAGAAAGACCATGAACTTATCTGAAGTGAACCTCATTTTCTATCAAATCTAGTGTAAACTTAAAATAAAAATAAATAATTCAAATGTTACACTGACCTTATGTAGGCTAAAGAGGAATAATCACATTTTTACACATTCTGGATATATTTATATGTGTAAATGAGATTTGGGAGACTGATTGTTGGAGACAATCATGGATGACTGGATGCTGAAAATACAGATTTTTTAATATGTCCTTGGGGAGTTGAAACTGCCCTTAATAACAGATATTACATGAAGCCGTTATGAATGTCTTTGTCTGAGCTTTGATGAGAAATCCATTTCTTTCCCTCCTGAGTAAAAATGTATGTGACTCCTGTTTTCAGACACTAACATTGTACACTGTGGGTGTACACTTAATTGTTGTAACCGACATAAATAGCAACCCAAATCCTCTCCCCGCTGATGGCTAATGTGTGATTTTTAACCACAAAAGATACATTTTCTGTGTCCCGGGGACATACTAGTCCCTAATAAGTTTTAATCTAGTAACCTTTGCATATCATTTGTTCCTTTTCCCTCCACCTCACTGTTTTAAGTCTTCACTATTAAAGGTCAAAAGAATGAGTCAGTGATATAGATAAATGAAAAGTTAACAAAGAAGCAAAAGAGGAAGAGAGGGGGAAGAGAAAGAGAGATCATATAATAGGTTAAAAAAAAGTGGTTTGGGTTTAGAGAACAAGTGGGATATTAATTATACATTACTTCTTAAGGAGGAAGTTCAGCAAAATTCACAAAGAACCCAATAATTTTCTGTCTATTTTTAATGATGCCGATTTGCAAAACACTTTTTCACGAGAGAGTGAAAAAAGTACTACCTTATTAAAAATACATGGTTAGAATGAAAAGTATGAGATTATTAAAATAACTCTATCAGCAGGCCAGGGCTCTTCAGCTTCTTTCTTTCAGGGGCCCATTATTATCAAGATGATAACTCAAGGGGGGAAAACTTTTTTCTGAGTAATTATTAGACTCTAAGCACTTATGCTGTAAGAAAGATGTTAACTTGGAAAAAAAAAAAAAAAAAAAACTTAGTCTGTTAACATTAACCTTGAAAATACAAATCCACATGAAAAAAGGCCATATATAGAAATAATGTTTAAAAAGATTTCTATCTCAAATAAAAGCTTATTCTTTTTAAACTTTCAATTCATAAAAAGTCCCAGGAAAAAAAAGCATCACATTTTGACAAAAAGTATTACGGCAGCACGACTGTTTTTCAAACAACTGATAGATAATAAAAAACAGCTTTCTTGAAAATCAACTCAACTGGATTGCAGTAAAATGTAATTTAATAGGAAATTGTTATTTTAAAAATTGTAATTTAATATTATTATTCTACTGTAATAACATTGATCAAATAAATGCAGTCTGTCAAAATCTCACAGACCTCAAATAGGGAACTGTAATTTTTACACTTACAAAGAGGTGAGAAAAACAAACTTTTTGTCATTTATTTATTGAAATCAAATAATTTTTTTTTTTGTTTATCACCAACTTCTCTGTATTAAGACATTGTTTCAGCTTCATTCCGTGTCTGCATTTGCATAAATACATTTAATTGATATAACAAGATTGAATGTAATGCTTCCTCTTTCATGCCTGGAACAGCTGAACTGGGAGCAGAAAACCTTAAACCACACTCTAAATATATACCACAATATACCACAATCCATCGCTCAAGATTTGAGTAACTGCACCCTGGTGTATCAAGCAGTGCATGCGATTATCAAAATCAATCGGACGGCTGTAATAACACTGGTGTTAATTTGACGGCACGTGCTTGGCTGGTGGGCAGGCTCGCTAAAGAACCCTTACATTGCCCAGAATACTCATCAAAAAGTAAAAAAAAACCAAAGGAAGTATAAGTGTGACTAGCTTGGTAAAGACACTAGAGTGATTATGATAATCATGTGTTTGAAGTACTTTGTTTCTTATTATTGATTTTATAAAATACACGATAGAGCTATGGAAACTAGGTGATAAACCCAGATATTCCCCCAAAAAGGTGGGTCAAAAAATGTACTATGCCAGGTCTTCAAGCTGTATTGACTTCATTTCTTTCCGTTATCCTGAATCAAGTTACATGGAGACTAAAGGCTTTAAAAAGTAGTAATAGTGTTTATATGAGGAACTGAAATGTATTAGACATCATTCTAATTTTTCTAGACTCTACACATCAATATCGTATACTGCTGCAGTCCAGAATGATAGAACTTGCAAAGCTGATCGGCCCTATTCATGAATGAATGTTCAGAATGGTTTTGTGAGCTGGATCAATGGTTCACTGTGCAAATATCTGACTTTATGAATTATTGGTTCATGAACTGGACATCACAATTTTACTCATCCACTCTCATGGCAAGATTTTTAGTCAATATCAACTTAAATTACTGAATCTCAAAAAAGTATCCATTCATTGTACATGCATGGAAAACAACCAGTACCATTCATTTTTTGAAGACTCCTTTTGTGTGTTAGATTTTTTGGGTCAATCTCTTTATCCATCCAAGTTAAAAGTTTCTAACGTTTTTGTCATGTCCCACAATTAAATCAACCTGTATGGATGTCCAAATATGCATAATTGGAGCTCATAATTAAAATCCCAAAGCATCAGACTCTCAGTGGGTACATGTGGAGAAGCAGAGAAGCTAGATCAAGAACTCAAGATAAAATGCTCTGAATTCCACAAGTGGAACCTGGATGGATCATTAGTGCGCCAAACTCTTCAAGACAATACAGAATTGTCCGTTTCATGGTGGTTCGGGAAGACTGTCCCAGTCAATCACTTTGATTTGCACATAGGAGTTTCTCTCAGCGGCTCCACAGTGCAAACCCGTACCCGGCAGCGCGGAGCGTTCGAGTTTAAACTAGCGTCCTGTTTATCGCAGCATCAGGATAGTATGGATGCCTTTTAGAAGGCGTGCATCTTCTCAGTATGAAAGAACAAATTCTCACAATCAGTGACATAATAACGTTTCCCTACGACTCATGCAACTGTTCCCAATAAACAACATTACATATTTCATCACCACGTTTTTTTCTTTCCAGTTTTTTTTTTTTCCAGGGCCCTTTTCTTTTTCATTCCCTTCATTTTCCATTCGAATGGCTTATTTTTAATGCCGCTTTCAATCTTGTGAAACAATGACAAAGCTATTAACCCTAAAAAAAAAAAAAAAAACACAGAGGAACATGCATAGCACATTAGGGCTATGACATAAATTCGAGACATTGCAAAATGTGCAGTTTGTTTCGCGCATAGTCGGAAAAGAAAAATACTGTAATACTCTCTCCCCTTCCAATTGCCCTTGAGATTATGTGTTTCCCTTCTTTCTAATTGATTGTTTGTTTTCATGTCCTTTACGAATTGAGTATTATGTGTTCCCTTTTTTTTTTTTTTGTCTGCTCCTTCTGACAGGGAAAATAACTGCAGCTAAGTGTGAGTAGAGAGGAATAAGTTCAGTGCGCAGCACTATAATTGGACAGTGAATGTGTGTGTGATTATTCAACAAATGTTTTTAGAAAGACCATGAACTTATCTGAAGTGAACCTCATTTTCTATCAAATCTAGTGTAAACTTAAAATAAAAATAAATAATTCAATTGTTACACTGACCTTATGTAGGCTAAAGAGGAATATCACATTTTGACAGATTCTGGATATATTTATATGTGTAAATGAGATTTGGAGACTGATGTTGGAGACAATCATGGATGACTGGATGCTGAAAATAACAGATTTTAATATGTCCTTGGGGAGTTGAACTGCCCTTAATAACAGATATTACATGAAGCCGTTATGAATGTCTTTGTCTGAGCTTTGATGAGAAATCCATTTCTTTCCCTCCTGAGTAAAAATGTATGTGACTCCTGTTTTCAGACACTAACATTGTACACTGTGGGTGTACACTTAATTGTTGTAACGGACTAAATTAGCAACCCAAATTCTCCCGCTGATGGCTAATGTGTGATTTTTAACCACAAAAGATACATTTTCTGTTCCCGGGGACATACAGTCCCTAGTAGTTTTAATCTAGTAACCTTTGCATATCATTTGTTCCTTTTCCCTCCACCTCACTGTTTTAAGTCTTCACTATTAAAGGTCAAAAGAATGAGTCAGTGATGTAGATAAATGAAAAGTTAACAAAGAAGCAAAAGAGGAAGAGAGGGGGAAGAGAAAGAGAGATCATATAATAGGTTAAAAAAAGTGGTTTGGGTTTAGAGAACAAGTGGGATATTAATTATACATTACTGCTTAAGGAGGAAGTTCAGCAAAATTCACAAAGAACCCAATAATTTTCTGTCTATTTTTAATGATGCCGATTTGCAAAACACTTTCACGAGAGAGTGAAAAAAGTACTACCTTATTAAAAATACATGGTTAGAATGAAAGTATGAGATTATTAAAATAACTCTATCAGCAGGCCAGGGCTCTTCAGCTTCTTTCTTTCAGGGGCCAGATTATCAAGATGATAACTCAAGGGGGAGAAAACTTTTTCTGAGTAATTATTAGACCTAAGCACTTATGCTGTAAGAAAGATGTTAACTTGGGAAAAAAAAACAAAAAAAACAAACAAACTTAGTCTGTTAACATTAACCTTGAAAATACAAATCCACATGAAAAAAGGCCATATATAGAAATAATGTTAAAAAGATTTCTATCTCAAATAAAAGCTATTCTTTTTAACTTTCAATTCATAAAAGTCCAGGAAAAAAAGCATCACATTTTGACAAAAATATTAAGCAGCACGACTGTTTTCAACACTGATAATAATAAGAAACGCTTCTTGAAAATTCAACTTTGCAGTAAAAATGTAATTTAATAGAAAATTGTTATTTTAAATTGTAATTTAATATTATTATTCTACTGTATATTGATCAAATAAATGCAGTCTGTCAAAATCTCACAGACCTCAAATAGGGAACTGTAATTTTACACTTACAAAGAGGTGAGAAAAACAAACTTTTTGTCATTTATTTATTGAAATCAAATAATTTTTTTTTTGTTTATCACCAACTTCTCTGTATTAAGACATTGTTTCATCATTTGTCTGCATTTGCATAAATACATTTAATTGGATATAACAAGATTGAATGTAATGCTTCTCTTTCATGCCTGGAACAGCTGAACTGGGAGCAGAAAACCTTAAACACACTCTAAATATATACCACAATCCATCGCTCAAGATTTGAGTAACTGCACCCTGGTGTATCAAGCAGTGCAGCGATTATCAAAATCAATCGGACGGCTGTATAAAAATGATTGACGGGCCGTGCTTGGCTGTGGGCAGCTAGCTAAAGAACCCTTACATAGCCAGTTGAGTCCTTGCTTTCCGTGCGTGTGTGTGTTTTGTTTGCTAAACAGCCTCTGAAAAGGTCAAGCTATTTTTTTTAGACATTTTATGCATCATCAGTTCTGTAGCATTGCTTAAATTATGCCAACAACTGAAGCATTTGCGCAAGTGCAGCGGCCACTTTCTTCCCTTAGCATTTCATCATAAAACCACATAAAAAAGAACACTTGCAAGGATGCAAAAATCCAGTCATTCAGGTCTGAATGTGCAGTAGGTAGCTAGGAGCATCTATCAGACTTTTGAGGAACTTTGCGGTTTCTGCAGGCAGATTGAATTTTTAGTCAGCGTGGGAGCAACCTTTCATTACCCCTACACTATCATCAAGCATTACGTCTCCACTCACTCAAGTGTTGGCGATGCGCTGGCCCTGCAGTGGCTCAGTGTTGGCATCACCACGACTTTAGTCCCCCTGAGGCCTGTCACTCCTTCCAATGATTTTTAGTCTGGTTTCAAGAGAGTGGTCTATAATGTTGACGGTGGATTTAATGTGTTGACTTAGATCTTATAATCGGCATATAGGTGCAAAACATTTTACTCTAGGACATTTTCCAAATTAAGAGTAGAAGGTGTCCTGTACAGTATGCGGTGTAGATTGCGTTCCAGATGGTGCTGTGCAAACGGCAGACATCTCTCCCATGAAATGAGCTCTCTTTTTGGGGTGGAGTGGTTTTCATTCAGATCAATTTGTCTGGAGCGCAAGATCATCAGCGGGCTGCTCTGAGAGCCTCTTGGATACAGGCTGGCCGACAGCCAGAGAACCAGTCGCACACTATAAAGGGGACGGAATCAGTCCTTCTAGGGGTTGTAAATATTTGCTCTGAAAATCATTCAAATTGTTCATTATTACAGAACTAGCTCACTTAGAAAAGTAAATTCTGTATTCATTTACTCGCCCTCATGTCATTCAAAATCTGTTCGACTTTTTTCCATGGAACACAAAGGTAACTTTTGAAGAAATGGATCGGTCTAGACTGTAAATGAATCATTCAAACCTGGATCAAAAGATTAATTGAAAACATTCAAATAATCATTCATGTGCCAACGCACCAACAAGTGCAAGGACGGAAATCAAGATATCAGAGTAACGACCAAATTTTGGTCTGTTCCTCTCATTATCATGCGATTTGGCACATTAATTATATGGAAAAATTATATTTATTTTTTTATACATTTATATACATAATCTTTTTTTGTTGTTCAGGATTCTTTGATTAATAGAAGGTTCGAAAGAACAGCATTTAGCTGAAATAGAAAGCTTCTGTAACATTAAAATTTTATTTTTAATGTTGTTTACTTTTGATCAATTTTATGCATGCTTGCTGAATAAAAGCCTTAATTTCTTTAATTAATTTTCAATAAACAAATAAAAATCCGAAGTATCCTGGGGTATCCTATTAAACATTGATTATAAAATAATAATACAAGTTTCTTTATAATGTGCATTAATGAACTGCATTTCAAAATATATTTAAATCGAATATTTATTTTAAATTGTAAAAATATTTTACAATATTACGTTTTTTGCTGTATTTTGAAATTAAATAAATGAAGTTTTGGTGAGCAGAAGAGACTTCTTTTAAAAACATTAAAAAATCGTAGCGGTCTAAAACATTTGAATGGTAGTATATATATTTACTTATGTTTATTGAGTAAATTATTTGAGTAAACTTTTAGAAAGGCACTGAAATTTGATTTCATTGAACTATGGGTATGATTCATAAATATTCTCAAAAATGCTTAATATAAAAACCAAGTCATAAATTGAGGATCTGGAATTGGATTGAAATTAGGATAAATTAAAATGCAAAAAAACATTCAAAATTGTATTATTTTAGCATTAATTATAATCATTTACATTGTCTAGGTGTTTAATTTTCATTGCCGGATTAATGCACTGCCGTGCATCTCTCATTTTAAACACAAAAAAAATGTTCTGTGTGAACTCCGTCCTTATTCTGCCTTTCAAACACAACACGAGAACATTCTGAAGAAAGCATCTACACCCCCGACACATGCTGATGCTTACATAATCAACACATAATAAGGATATTCAAAACACTTGTAAACACACTCATCCAGTCTTTCTCTACCGTTTTCGGTCCAGTTGGTTGTGACAGGCCAAACAGCCTTTCAGAGTGTGTAAAATAAAGCTGCCAGCATAAGTTAGAGAAAGAGTTTTTAAGCCTGTCAAAAGAATTCTCAAGCTTATGGACAGGGGGATACCGAAAACTCCAGCAGCCAACAGCAACCCTTCAGCACAACCGTGTGGTGCCTAACAAGCTCAGGAAAGAGCTGCTCTGCACGCTGGAAGACAGGATGAGAGGGTGCTGATTTCATCATATAGGACAAGCCATTAGACGCTCAGAGCAGCGGAGGCATCTGGGTTAGACAGCAACAAATCAGTCATTCCCTCCATACTAATGCTACAAGCATGATTACTTCACTGTTTCATAATCATTGACTATAAAAGTAAGCTAATTATTACAGTTAATAAACAATTTGCAATATTGTAACTTAATTGACACTTAATGACTGAGGTTTGGCTGGTTAGCATGACACAGTGCCCCTGGTGGTGCATACTGTAACTACACCTTATGAGGGCACAAAGCATCTTTCTCCATAAAACATATCTATACATTCCTAATTTTTGAACCATGAATCCCAAAACTTGTTATATTATAGTCATTTTTCTTCGAGAGTGAAATAGAATTGACCTGGTCATTAGAGTTTGAAACACCAGACAAGAAAAGAGGGTAATTTCAAATAATGACTTAAATACATATTCTGGGTTCAATACACGTTTAGCTGAAACTGAGACTGAAACTCGTTCCTCACTTTCAAGAAAAAAAAAAAATAATGCAGGTCTTGTAATTTCTTGTTCTTGTCATTCGTAGTCATTTTAGGGTTTTACACGTAAGTTGTACAATTATAATTCATTGTAAAGTTGTCAAATTTATGACATACTTTGTCATTTAAGGACTGGCCTTATTCACTTCAATTGTAAGTGCCTCACTGGAACTCAGACAATTTACTTTTTTGAAGTGAAGAATGGACAAGTCAAAAATATTTGTATTAGATAACACTACATGCACAGATGCTGTTGATTGAGCTTAAAAGTATGGTTCACCTAAAAAATAAAAATTATGTCTCACTCTCAAGTTGTTCCGAACCTTAATGAGTTTCTTTCTTCTGCTGAACACAAAAGAAGGCATTTTGATGAATGTGGGTAACCAAATAGCTTTTAATCCTCACTGACTTCCATAGTATAATTTTCTTACTATGCAAGTCAATCGAGACCAGCAACTGTTTGGTTACCCTCATTCTTTAAAATATCTTCTGTTGTGTTCAACAACTTAAGGGTGAGACAGAATTTTCATTTTTGGGTGAACTATGCTTTTAAATATTACTAAACCCAGAATATTCATTTAAATGCATCCTTACTACAGTATTTGCATCCAGTACCAAAAACCTAGCATACATGTTTTACACATCATTACAATGCCTCAAAATAACAGCTATAATTAGACCACCTATCAGCCACACCATGCCACTGGTTTCTGGGTAGAAACGGATGAATGTCAAAAAAATAAAATAAAAAAAACAAACTGTCCAGCTGCGAGAGGTCACAGTAGCAGACAGTCTGGAGTCTTTTGGACTGGATCTGACTGACAGCTCGAGCTGATACCAATGGAGAATTATCAATGAGACGCAAAAAACAACACTGGCTTTCAAAGACCGAGGCTGCTTATTTGAAAAAATAAAAAAAATAATTACTACAAGTGTTTTATGGTTATTTACGTGCACCATTCATTAGTTGTCCTAAATAAAATGGGAAAAGTTAACCCTTAAAAACTTCTTCAGCCAGAAGGTCCTGCTGGCAAAATGGAAGACTGGCATCAACGTGATTAATTTGCAGTTAATTTCCTTTCCTTCTCCTGTTTGTTATTTTCCTTTTGGCTTTCTTTATTATTCTTCTCTGCAGGTCTCTTGTTTCAGCTGTAATTAAAGCTCCCATTTGCTATACAGATGCATTTTTATTGCTACATTCCCTCTGCATCAGCAAGTACAGGGTAAAAAAAAAAAACACCAGTCGCCAGGATGAGATCTTGAAAAATCTCTGCCTCAAGTGCAACATTTATTTAATGCTTCAGTTCACAGTTCAATTCGGTTAATAAAGACTCCCCAGTAAAGTTTTATCCAAGCTAAAAGCCAAAATATTTGCGGAGATGTAATAAAAGTGACAACATGCTGGAAGGGAAGGGCAGATGATTTACCTCTTGCTGGTGGTAGATACAGAGAAGCTGCAAGAGTTCATTAAGGAATTGTGGGAAATGAAATGAAAATGGTGAACTGAAGCAAGGTAAATGCAGGCAGAGGAACCAGCATCTTCAGGTGACTTTGACAGGGAACATCCAATATATGTGATCAAGTCCTCAAAGAAAGTTTGAGGACAAACTTTTTAAGCTAATAGCACAAAAAGAAGAGTTCAGGCCCAACACAAGAGCATTAGTCTTTTTCCGCTCCAGTAATCTGATTGGTCAAGCAGTTTATATCACTCAACCTGTCTGTGTTAACATTACAAAACCAGTGTTTGTGAGCAGTGAGGAGTGACTTTCTAATTTACAATGGAGAAATAATGTTTTTAAAGTTAAAAGTCTCACTAATGACTCACTTAATAATCATTGCGATTCATTTAAATGGAAATAATGCAGGTACTTTGGAGTAATACGTTGCAAAACCTGTTTTTAATTTGATTGAAAGTATATTTGTTTTAACTGCTATCAGTTTTTAACATTCAAAGCATCTCGTAACAAATAACTTTTAAAAAATATTTTTTAATATGTCCATGCAGTCAAAAAAAGTGGAAGAAATAAATGCCTTTATAGCAAGGTATAAAATCCAAGAAAATTTTGAGAACAGTTCAGCTCTTTTAGCCTAGAGCGTTCATCCTGAGTATCAACACAGCAAGGTGTTTGTGCATGTGTGTGTGTGAACTGTCCTAAGGTGCGAAACCACAAGTAGATGCCTATCTTCACTTCACATTGCCTCGCCATTTCGTCAGTAAGCAGTCAGATGCTTTCATTATAAAAACAACCTTCTACTCTCCAAATGGGTTTTGCTCTGGGCTGCAGGATGAAGCTGGAGAAAATGTGGAAATGGCACTTTCAGAGTCTGACAAGAGAAATATAATTTCATGCAAATGTAGCGTTTAGTTTAGAAAATCAGGGTAATGCCCCCCATCCCCCCACCCCAACCACTGTCTCTCGCACAACCTCTTTCCACTTTTTTTAATTTCACACTTCAATGCACAGCTATAAACGATGACCAAAAATCTATCTCACCAACATGCTATAGCTTTGTGTACGGCTGAGGCCTTTTAAGAAAAAAAATGATATTTTTCTCAGTGATAACAACCAATTGCACGTACGCTTGTAGGCCATGTCGCACACAATATGAGGATACACACAACAAGAGAAATATCATATAATTTCTTTTTGACATAGGCCACTGAACTCCAATGACCCCGAACAAGAAAAATAAAAGCAATCTATTCAATAAGTGCTAAATTACACAATTAAATATAACAAAGCTTATTTATAGACATATAATGGTCAAAAGTTTGGAATAGTTTTTTTTTATTTAATGTTTTTGAAAGAAGCATCCTATGACCACCAAGCCTACATTTTTTGATTGAAAATGTAATTTATTTCTGTGATAAAGCGGAATTTTCAATAGCCATTAAAATTCTTAAGAAATCATGCTAATATTCTGATTTGGTGCTAAATTTTATCAATTACTATTGTTGCTCAATGGTTGATAATGGTTCTTACAATCATCAACGTTTTTGTGCTTAATATTCTCTGTGAGCCTGCTCATTAGCTTTTGGATTTTTTGGTGCATAAAAAATGAGTTGACACTGTACCCTCACGCTAATATAGAAGTGTCCCATTCAGGTCCCGTTTGAGGATTAGAGGATGACGGATCAAGAAATCTTCCTGTTGTGAGCTATAGATGTTCAGTGCCTGGAGTCTGGGATTCATGGCATTGTTAGCAGTATGTTTATGTCTCTGGATCAATGTTCAGGCCTGAATTTTTCATAAAGGCTGTCTTCAGGCCACATTCTCAGGCTAAGAGGATTCAGAACCAGAATCATAAAACAATAACAGAATAAGAGAATCAACAATCCTCCCTCATCATCTCTTCACCAGCACATCCTCCAAATAAATGAACCATCACTTATCATCCAATCCTGTACAACAAATGAGACACAAGATTTTTCACAATTTATAGTACATTAGCCTCTGTGGCTCAGGCTTAATTGTCATTCAGAGATGCTTTTCTGCTCGTTTGTTTTCTGCCTTTCTGATTCCTGTCTTTTTCCTAAAGACTGTGAGCATTTTATACTCTGAGAAGTCAGGCATTTCGGGAGATTTCTTTCCTTGCTATTTACAGAAGTTTATCTCATTTCCGGGACTAAGTGAAGAATCATGAATGTATTTATATCTCTAAATCACATGAACGAGTAAGAATAATAGACTGGGATGCTTGAGTCTGACTGGCAACACGTGATACTCTGCAGTCAACCATGATTGTATAATGATCTACAAACTGTCCAACTTTTGCCCAACTTTGTGCTCTCTGCTGACATAATACAACCAATTGAAATTGATAGTTCATGTTTCTTGCTTTTTGTTCAGGTTTGTTTTATGAGACATTCGGACTGTACATCTATTACTTTTAGTTAATTTCAAGTACCAAATCATTGTGGCTTTCATACAGATATGTTTCTTCACTCATTTTATTGCAACATATCTGCTGGTTCTGCACTTTATCTTAATGTTGTAACTATGAGCTCCAGAGGACCTCAAGTACACTTCATAAAGCACTTGTAGGTCCAGATGGAGGCTAAAGCTGCATTGGATTCCCAGAAACATCATGTTGAAAAAGGGCAGTAAAACAGATGGTCTGTGGCCTCTAATTTCACAGGAACAATTTCTAAATGTTAAACTCTCACCCTGGGTATTGTTGTATGTTGTGTATATCACTAAATGTTATATTTTTATATCTAAAAGATTAAATGTAAACATACCACATACTTTTATGTATATTTTATGTTTGTTTGTTTGTTTATTTATAATTGTATAAATTATATTACAGATGTTAGTAAGGTTTTTCTTTTGTTTTTCAAAGTCTCTTATGTTAACATATTTAATTCAAAATAAGCAAAAACGGTATTAGTGTGACATATTTTTACATTTTAAAATAATATTGAAAAAATAAAAATTAAATTTACTCCTGTGATGGTAAAACAAAATTTCAGTTTCATTACTCCAGTCTTCAGTGTCACTTAATCCTTCAGATATAATTCTAATATGCTGATTTACTGCCCAAGAAACATTTATTATTATTATCAAAGTTGAAAACAGTTATGCTGCTTATATTATATATATAATTTTAGAGTTCTTTAATGAATGAAAAAAGTTTAAGAGAACAGCATTTATTTGAAATGGAAATGTAATTTATTAATGTAAAAGTATTTACTGCCACTTTTGATCATTTCAATACATCAGTGTTCCTCAAATCTTGCCTTGGAGGGCCAGTGCCCAGCAGAATGTATCCAACCCTAACCAAACACACCTGAGCAAGATCCTCAAGGTCTTTAGGATCCTCAGAAAATTACACGTAAGAGAGTTTCATCAGTCTCTCCAGGAACGGATTTGAGGAACCCTGCAATAAATCCTTGTTAAATAAAAGTCTTTAAAAAAATAATAAAAGTCCCCTTAATGTTATTCGAGTCTGAGAAAATACTAAAATGAATGACTACGACAAGATAAAATATTAACCAAATTTTAAGGACAATTTTTATTAAAAAAGACAACTTGAAAAAACTAAACAAAAAAACAGCTTAAATAACTTTAATAACTGTAACACTACCTAATATGGCATTATTCTGAAAGTCCTACATATTTTTGCTCTATTAGGAAGTAGAAATTGTATTTTTGTATGCAATTTTAATTGTCGATTAAGACTAGGCTTTGGACGGAAATGTCAGTGAAGGTCTCAAGTCAGTGAGAGTATAATTTTATAATAGCACTAATGGTTTCTTTTGTATAGCACAGGTTAGATGTTACCACCCTACTTCACTGACTTTATTTTTTCCATGCCATCGACACTTTACTTTTTCACCTCTGCCTCAGAAGGCTATTAGAGGAAGAAAGGCAGCTTCAACTTCCTGTGTGGAGCTTAATGAAGGATGGTGATGAAGCAGTACTGGGAAGGATTATGCACTGAAAGAAGCTGATCTCCTTATTTATGTTTTTGTAATTAAAAGGCCATAATAATTTCAGATTTATTGTGTTATTAACTGGAGGGATCACTTACAAGACAATAAGAGGGGGATGCAGAACAGCAGGTGAGTGCAGCTGCTGCGGATTGTTGAATATATATATATATATATATATATATATATATATATATATATATATATATATATATATATATATATATATATATATATATATATAGATTGTACATATTAACAACAAGCCTTGGCATTGCTAACAAAGTCTGATAACTTCTGCTATGAGCGCATTATCCTGGTAACAGTAATACATTATATTATGCTAATAAAGTGATAATGTAATGTAATATAATATAATATAATATGTAACGTAACGTAACATAATTACCCATGTGATATCACTACGAGGCCTAAAACTACGAGTGTGATATTGGGTTTATTCAACCTTTCGACGGCACAAGTGTGTAAATAAGAAACAACCACACACACACACAAAAAAAAAAAAACTTTTTGTTTGCAGAACTACTTCCTTCCGCCAAAGATTTAAACCCCAAGTTGACAGTTTAACAGCTGAGCTCAAGCCTCCGATACTAATTCGAAAACGTCACTTTAGAACTACTGTAGTATCAAAGGAATGCTTAGTTGCTTCATTAAAAGCTTTCTGTATTACTGCATTAAAAGCTCATTGTATTATGTAGAGGAGAGCATTATGAGAGAGAGAGATGGACTGAGCGAGTGTGATTACCTGCATCTGATACGGCATTCATTCTTCAGCTCAATCTCATATTCACAATAAAACATTAGTTTGAATGTCTGCTGAGGAAAGTGATATCTTTGTCATAGTACCCTTGCAAATGTTAAGGGACTTCTTATGATGAAAAATAAAGGCAGCGCTCTTATACACTCACCTGCGAATTTATTATGGACACCTGTTCAATTGCTTGGTAACACAAATTGCTAATCAGCCAATCACATGGCAGCAACACAATGCATTTAAGCATCTAGATGTGGTGAAGACGACTTGATGAAGTTCAAACCGACCATCAGAATGGGGAAGAAAGGAAATTTAAATGACTTTGAATGTGGAATGGTTGTTGGTGCCAGACGGGCTGGTCTGAGTATTTAAAAAAATGCTGGGATTTTCATGCACAACCATCTCTAGGGTTTACAGAGAATGGTCCGAAAACAGAAAATATCTAGTGAGCGGCAGTTGTGTGGACGGAAATGTCTTGTTGATGTCAGAGGTCAGAGAATAGGCAGACTGGTTAAAGATGATAGAAAGGCAACAGTAACTCAAATAACCACTCGTTACAAGGTATGCAGAATATCATCTCTGAATGCACAACACATCAAACCCTGAAGCAGATGGGCTACAGCAGCAGAAGACCACACTGGGTGCCGCTCCTCTCAGCTAAGAACAGGAAACGGAGGCTACAATTCGCCCAGGTTCACCAAAATTGGACAGTAGAAAATTGGAAAAACATTGCCTGGTCTAAAGAGTCTCGATTTCTGCTGCGACATTAAGATGGTAAGGTCAGAATTTGGCATAAAGAACATGAAAGCATGGATGCATCCTGCCTTGTCTCAACGGTCCAGGCTGGTGGTGGTGGTGTAATGGTTTGGGGGATATTTTATTGGCACACTTTTTGCCCCTTAGTACCAATTGAGCATCGTTTAAATGCCACAGCCTACCTGAGTATTGTTGCTGACTATGTCCATCCCTTTATGACTACAGTGTTACAATCTTCTGGTGGCTACTTCCAGCAGGATAATGCACCATGTCACAAAGCTCAAATCATCTCAGACTGGTTTCTTGAACATGAAAATGAGTTCACTTTACTCAAATGGCATCCTCAAGCCACCAGATCTCAATCCAATAGAGCACCTTTGGGATGTGGTGGAACGGGAGATTTGCATCATGGATGTGCAGCTGACAAATCTGCCGCAACTGCGTGATGCTATCATGTAAATATGGACCAAAATCTCTGAGGAATGTTTCCAACACCTTGTTGAATCTATGCCATGCAGAATTAAGGCAGTTATGAAGGCAAAAGGGGGTCCATGGTCATGTATACAGCATTAAATTTAAATAAAATATAAAGTTATTAGGCTTTGCCCTCTAAACTATTTGCGCTGAAACAAATAATATATTAATGAGACCAAAGACTGCCCAATTATATCTGATGTTTAACCATCACAGGGATGTCAGAGCCAGCAGCAAATTCCAGAAGATCTGGCCTAGGTAAGGCTGCTCTTGGTGGGTTCACTGAACGGCCACTGATGCCCTGGAGCTCACATCTCCAAAACGGTCACAGAAAATTTTCAAATAGATGTTATCTTTATTAACATACCACATATTTGAAGTCTATGCAAGTACATTCTCGCCTAAAAAAAAAAAAAACACATTCCTAGACACAACAACAGTAAGGTTTATAAAATTTTAGAGGATTTGGTCAACCGCCATGACACTCACTGTGAGAAATGCTGCAAGCGGAGTGATACAACTGGTGAAATGCTTCCCGTGGTGATACTGGGTGAATATCTCATGGCTGGAAAGACCTCTCAGCCATTCAGATTCAAGTACCAGAAAGAACTGTTGTATAAATAAATAATTTTTTTCCCATTTCATAGATTTTTTTTTCTTTTTTGTCTTTTATTCCTAGAAAGAGTGAGTGTTGAGCCATGAAGGGATGAGAATAGACTCAAGCAAAGGATGGTTAGATTGGAAAATGTCACAAGCTGGATTCAAATTCGGGTCCTCTGCGCAGAAATACTCATGCATGTGCTCTACCCTCCAGGTCACTTCTCTGACATGCAACTCACATTTTTTCATAGTTCTGTTGGGCTCCATCCCACTGTTTTGGTGCCAGTTCTATTTACACCAAGTGCAATATTTTTTATTTATGAATGTAGACTACAACCTTTGTAGGAATTAATATTCCACAGGATTCACTGCCCAAGAATTGACTGGATAGGTCATACACCATGCAGAAGTTTGTTTTTCAGTTAGCAAAACTTCATATGATGGATAGCCATTTAATGAATAGACACAAAGAAAATCAAACAAGTCAGGAAAGGTTTAGATGAGTGGTGCGGCACATACAGAGCTCTGAGACAAGAAGGTGGGAAGCACTTACCACCTGACCGTTTTGAGGGTTCTTGTGGGCATATGGAGGACCACGAATATGATTCCACATCTGACCTGAGGTCATGGCAAACACAACACACTGTGCAAAAGAAAAAAGAGAAAGAGATAGTGAGTATATTAGTTGAGAGATATGGTGATACAATGAGAATGACAAACAGACAGAGTGAACAATAAAGATTGATTACATTCTTATAACCTGCAAAAAACTTTCCTCAAACTGCCCTTATAATCAGTATGGTGGATAACAAACTTTATCCATCAGAGAAGTAAAGGTCAGCCACCTTCAGACTTTGGGGAATAAATATTGAAAGCCCAGGTTCTACAATTTACAGACAACACAACACTTTAAATCACACTTTAATGCAAGACACAGCACATAATTTTGGCCTCAGGTGGTAAGAAGCACATTGACTCTATGCCTTTAGCTTGTTTAGTCCCCTTGAGCTTCTTCTGTTTTTATTGCATCAACTTGGATTTAGATTCAATAAATTGCCCTATTTTATGGCTTAAAACTCTATTAATAATTTGAATCTAGGTTTACTCCACGGTCAGCTGGTTTTACTTTATTAAAGGACCTTATAAAGCAATAGCAAAAGTGTTGAAGTAGTTGAATTAGTTGAACAGTTCTAGGGCCAGAGAGAGTTGACCTCTGTACTGCTGCCAAGATTTGCATTGTTATTTGATCTGGCTAATTTTCAACTCAAAGCATGGCTCCAGCAGTTTAATTTGAATTAGGGCTAAATAATGAACATTAGGCACCAGTGCGGCCATGGCCCAGCCAGTCTTGTTGTAGATGAACTCCAAGTTGTTTCTGCGCAGATAGAGGAGCCCACCGACCAGAGACACCAGCAGAGCTAGAGCGATCGTACCAGAGTAGTTGGGTGGCCGGAACACCCGAATCTGGACAAAGGAGGAAAAAAAGAA
Organism: Cyprinus carpio; assembly: GCF_018340385.1. NCBI lineage: Eukaryota > Metazoa > Chordata > Actinopteri > Cypriniformes > Cyprinidae > Cyprinus > Cyprinus carpio. Next base: position 4,568,029 of record NC_056572.1, read on the forward strand.
AAAGTTTTTAGCTTTTGACCTTACACTTGAGGGTGTACTCACAGCAGGCTATCTGAACCATTCCCGAGCGCATATGGAGCATGGAACAGCTACTATTTTGTGCGCGCTACTGCGCTACTCATCATTACGACCGGAATCATCTCCTATTACTACTACTACAGTACACTTTCAATTAATTAAATTAAATCAAGTATATTTAGGTTTACAACAGGTCTAGTTCTCACCTTATTGAGGAACAGGAATTGTAGTTTGCGAGTAAATCTGCAAATTCTTTCATTAAAGTGAAAATCGCTACACAGCATAAATTATAAATTTATTAGGCAGTCTATTATTAAAAGTGGTTTTCTCCTTGTTATCTCGTACATGACATAAGCGTGCTCCGACCCGGAATGTTTAGTGCAAGTGTGAGTGCAGGCCAGTAGGGGAGTCAGGAGCGGGAATAATCGCACACAGGCTCGGTTCAAGGCAACTGTTCCTAGTGTGAGTACAATGTCTAACAATGCCTCGAACAATGAATACAACAGTAAGGTGAAAGCAACAAAATCTACAAATAACAACATAATTTTCCAGACACTGGTACATGCACGTTTATAAAAAATAGGTGACTGTAAAAAAGGAAGAAGACAGTATTCTGACAATTTTAACCAGTTATGTCTCATCAAGACCGACTAGAAAAATAATGAAGAAATATCTATGAACCTCAGTCCACTCTCAAAATAAATAAGACATATATTTGTTAAAACCCTGCAATCTCAAGGGAAACATTTTACACAACAGGTTAAGTCGAAAACAATGACTGTGTCCGAAACATGGAAAATGATGCCAAAATGTCAATTTTTAAATTGCTTCAATCACTTGAATTTGTCCTAGATTGAAAGATATGTTATGGTCTGAATATCTGACTTTCAATGAATCCTTTCCAGAGGAGGTGAAGTCACTGACTGTCTGAGCAGTGAGGCAATTGCTTTAGGTTTCAGACAGTGTCATTGTCTACTGAATGCATTCATTCCAGCAAAGGTTGACTGTCCCTCCCTTCCCTTTTACACTCTTTTCTTCGCCTTAGGCCAAAAGTAGACCCAGAGGGCTAGTAAGTCTAAGACGCATTGGATGCCCAGGATTTTCTATTTATGAGTGGTGTGATGCAAGACCCAGAGGGTTGTAAACATGATTAGTGCCTGTCGTTCAAGGCCTTAATGTTTCCTTTGAAAACGTGTACTACAGCCTCTGCTGCTGTGTCCAAATCAGATCAGATCAATAGGATAAAAATGGCCCACTTCATCTACAATTCTGTCTACTGCAGGGGGTGAATGAGCAATGCTCCAATGTGCACGGACTGGCCGACAAAGACTAATAAGCTAATTCGGCTAATGTTATGTTAATTACAAAAATAAATAAATAAATAAATCATAAAAAAATACATTAGATAATAAATTTGGATGTATACATTATACTTGTATTCACTCTTACTTTTAGAAATGAATTCAGAGGAATAAGGCATGCATGTCATAGTAAAAAAAGCTCAGTTTTTTTTCCTTTAACCAGGATAAATGAACAACATTCACAAAGCAAAGGGTTCTGTGCCTTTACAGAAATGTGAATTGGAGATGAATCAAAGATTCATGGAGGAAAGAGTGTTACTGACATATGACCTGTTCTGTAATCTACACAGCGCCTCTTAATCAGAGTGATCCATCGGAGGAAAATCTGACATAACTCAGCCCTTTCCCTAAAGGTGATGTATACCTTAAGTGACTTATTCAAAAGTATTAAAACTGAAATCAAAATCTTAATAAGGCAGCTGAATTAGTTGCCAGTTCTGTAAATGCATTAAGGTGCCATAGATATTTTTTCAATGAGAGTTTCTCTGGAGGGAAAATCTATGTTAAAATGATGGGGAAATCCATTTCCTGTAGACCCCATATCTGGGTCTGCTTTTGCATTAAAAGCAACACTCGGTTCGTGAAACCCTCACTTTTGCACTTTTTTAATTAATTTTTTTTTTTATAAAGAAATAGACTGACATATAGCTTGATAGAACAAGCAAGTAGGCAGAAGTTTCAGATGAACAAAACAAAGCAAGGATTACAAAACACTGTAATCGTTGAAAGCACAGAAGAAATCCTTTATTAAAATTCATTCAGTGTTTATATTTGTCTTGAGGGATGTCAGACACATAATTATACTTTCAAGCTTTTTGGCATTTTGGCATCAACTACGCAAACAGCTTTATCTAAATATTTCTTCAGTGTCTTGAGGTAATAAAGAGGTTACATTTTCAAGATGCATGTCAAAAAGTGTACTGAGATTAATCTCGCATTACGTTTGTTCCTAAAAGCTGCTTCTCAAACGTTCACTAAGCAGAATAATAAATAACAATAATTTTCATAAAATAGCTTTTCAGGCATCAGGCAAAAGATACAATTATAAAGCTCACAAATAAATGTGTCTTTCAACAGCAGTAATTTTACATGTCAAAATGCTTAAATGGAAACTTTTTCTTGAAAGATGTCTCTTATGCTCACATAGGCTACATTTATTTGATCCAAAATACAGTAAAAAAGTTATTTTAAATTGTAATATTTCAATTTTATTATTTTAAAATAAAATGAATAATTCCAAAAATAAAGTTATAGTATATATATATATATATATATATATATATATATATATGCACAAGAAACATTACTTATTATTATCAAATGTTGAAAACCTAAATATTTCTGTGGAAATCATTTTATTTTTTTCAGGGTACTTTGATGAAGGGAAAGTTCAACATTTATTCAAAATAGAAATCTGTAACACTGTAAATGTATTTACTGTCAGTTTTGAACAAATGAATGTGTCTTTGTTGAACAAAGGTATAAAAATGTACTGACCCCAAAGAAGTGAAGCAATAATAGTGTTGCATAACTTCAACAGAAGTACCTGCACATCAGTACGGTCTGCGATCCACTTGGCCAGTTGCTCAGAGGCAAAGCCAATCCGCTGCAGGTCAAAGGTGTCTGCTCTCTTTGGCTTCCCTTTGGCCGGGAAATGCATGAAGGTGGGTGCAGAGTTCATGTTCAGTTGAAAAGAGAAAGGAAAGGCAGAACATATGAGAAAGAAAATAAGCAGAAAGCATACGAGAGGAAGAGAGGGGAGGGGAATGATGAACAGAAGACAAACAAGAACACAAAAACATTAATATCTGCTAATAAATCAATAAAGCAGCAGGAACAGTGTGATGTGTATTACAGAGATTTCTTTTAATAAGGAGACAGGAGCAATTGAAGAGCCTCCAGAGGGAGGTAAATTACCCACCACAAGAATGAATGTCTGAGGGGCCAGAGAAAGAGACCAACAGGAAGAAATAATGAAATGATAGAGTTAAAAGCAGACAGTTGAAATTGCTTTTTTTGACCTCATGCTGTTCCAACTAGGGATGTGCACAAATACTATAATACTAAGAAACAACAACAATCAATCACAAAAAAAAAACCTCACCCCAAACTCAATTATCTGATAGAGCGCCTTAATCTTTTGATGATATCTTGCAGTCCAAAGCATTAGCAATTTACATCAATAATATTTAAGCGATGTTCACTACGGAAAGGATTACACAGTCCTTCCACAAGGATTTCACAATTCTATGACTGCAGAATCGAACGCAGATTCAAGCAAGCTCCGCATTTATTGTGCCAATTTTTTTCTATTTCTGCAATTTTTTCAGCAGAAGTCATTAACCTGAGAAGAGGTAAAGATATATCAGCAAATAAAAATCCACAATTTAGAGACCAAACAAATGAATCAATACATGTTCAACCGTTCTGCCGCTGTATTGCAGTAATTTCCATTTGCGCATCCTTGTGCGAGGGGGACTAGAATCACAATATCACTAAATATGTACAAAAATATTTACAGGTAAATAATTGTACTTCTACTGTGACTAACACAAATTACCTAAGTACATTATGATTATTGGGTTTTCACTGCAAAACAATCATGAAAAAGTCCTGCGAAATGCTATGGTAGGACTGATTACAGGGCATTCATCCAGGATGTGGAACATAAAGGAATAGAGTTTTTGTGACATTTTAGATGCATTTTTTATTTTTTTTTACTTTGCTTTTCTGTAAATAACTGTTTTAACTTGACACACAGCCTAAAAATAACAACACGTATGGAGTGATATATTGAAAGGTTTGAATGTACAAAATGACACTCGCAGAAAAAAGGCACAAAAGGTACTAATATGCCATTTAGGTTTAAATAAGGTACAATGTACCTTATAGCTTTGGTATGTTAGGCTACCACCCCAGTGACAGCTTTGTAACTTTTTTTCTGAGAGCACAGTTCCAATACTGTATATTCTTTCTTCTGTGAAAAAACAAAAATGTTAGCCATCTTTCTGGGCTATAACATGAACGAGTGGATGGTATACTTCCAAGCTCCAAAAAGAGCAATTAATAATAAAAAAGCATAAATATATTATTAACATGATCCATGATTACTTTGTCTTGTGTGGCCATCTTAAAATAAAACCTAAAAAGGTGTCCAACACACACACACACACACACACACACACACACACACACAACAAACATATATAAGAAGTCATAATAGCCTAATATCTTCTTTTATGTTTCACAGAGGAAAGAAACAATATGGGGTCAAAATTACATGATTTTTCTTTTACACTTTAGGGTGATCCTAAATCTAGCTAAGTGATATTCCTGTAATTGCATATAATTTCAAACACGGGGAGCAATCATGTAATCGCTGGTGATGAAACAGTCTCTAAAAACACTGGGGAACATTATTAACCAGCACCTCTAACACACATCTGTTTATTAGCATACTAATGGACTGACTAATATTGCTGTCCCCATGCTCCGGATGAAAAGACATCAAATCAACATTAACCCACATGTCCTCCAAGAAATGGGTTTGGTGCGGGTGAAGAGAAGTCATTTGAGTTTTCCAGGATGTTTAGGCTGCAGCATGCACGCTAGATTTTAGCAAAGCAAATTATTTTGGACCTCACAACGAAAAATGATATGGTAAAATGATATGACTTTACCCTCCAAGGCTGAATAAAACCCAATAACAAAATAAATCACATTTAAAATAAAAAAAAAAAAAAAATATACAAGTTAATTAATGAATCCTAAATTATTTTAATTAAAAAAAATGATTTTAAACTGCCAAAATGAGTTTCCTCTATGTTTGATTATCAGCAAGAGCATCAAGCATTTCACTACACAAATTTGCAACTCATAGTTTAGTTTTGTAGTTTTTGTATGCATGAAGCAAAATAAATTATGCATATGCTTGTTTACACAGTTTTGGAAGTGTATATGCATATGAAGGGAACTGAATGAACTAAGGCCTGGAACACACTAGATGATTTTCAAATCTTAGCTGATCGCAGACACATTTTTAGCCTTATAATCCGCTGAATGCGCACACTAGATGATTTGACCAGACCATGAGACCACACACTTGTTGATTGTAGGAACAATTTCACAGTGACACAAGATCTCATGGAGACTTGCAAGATCAAATGTGTGTAGATGGAAAACACCGCTCCTCCCACAACTCCACTAAACTAACGTACTACTGTAACTGTAGTAACCGCCCACATCAGAGCAAACAAAGCAGCGAGACTGTACTTCACATTTTTTAAATGTTACTGTTCGCTTCGCACTGAGAGGAATAAGACATAATTTACCTCAATAAGACAGCTGAGAGGAATAAGACTTGGATTACCTCAGAAAGAACAATGAAGCGGCTTGACCCAGCAGAGATCATAAACATAAGTCTTTTTTATTATTAATCTACTTGTATTAGTTTTCATATAACTTTTACACATTTTACTAGTTAGAATAATAATCAGTAATATTGTGAAATATTTTTACTATTTTAAATAACTGCTTTCTATTTTAATATATTTAAAAATGTATTTTATTCCTGTGATCAAAGGTACATTTTCTGCATCATTACGCCAATCTTACTCCAAGTGTAACAATATACACTATACCATTCATAAATATATATATATATTTTTTTTGAGTAGCAAATCAGAATATTAGAATGATTTCTGAAGGATCGTGTGACTGGAGTAATGATGCTAAAAATTCAGCTTTGAAAGTCAGCGTTGATTGTTCCTAATAAACTGTTTAACTGCACTCACAAGTGAATCTCAAGTTATTTTGTGGGATAATTAAATCTAAATAAACTACAAACATAAAAATATATAAATTTATTTTGTCCTCACATTGTAACTCTTCCCTCTCGGTCACATACCTAACTGAAAGGCTCATTACGCAGCTCATTATGCGGGCCTTTGTCTTCTCAGGTGTGAATCACACAAATATTCATGGTCAATCATGCCTACTCGCATATGCCCTTTCGAAACAAAAAGTGTCTTAGAAAATTTAAATCAATCTATTGTTTTCTGTGAGCGAGTAAACAAGATGATTTTCACATCATTTCGAATCAAATTATAGGCTACAAGGTCCATGTTTGACAGTCTTGTGAACAAATGTTCTGTATGTGTTTTATGACCTTATTTCACTGACTTCAAAATTGTAGTTTTTCACTAACCACGCATAAATGTTGTTTTCTCAAAAACACAATAATGTACATACATGCTATTTAAATATTACCGTAGCCCAGTTTGTACTGATTACAGTGTTATTAGACTTTAGCCATGTATATGTTTATAAGCAACTGAAAAAAGCACAAAAGTCAGGGTATGTCAAAACTTCTCCACGCCCCCAAAACTCCTTAGACCCCAGAGGGTTAATGCATTTATCTACATCCACTTATTGTTACACTAACAGTGTTGAACTACTACTATATTCAATCACTCTTATACATGGAAAAATAAATAATACAAATGAAATAAATGTGGATACAAATCTTAGATTCATTATTATACTAAATGAAGTCTAATGTAATCTAAGTTTCAGACTAACTGAGATATCAGAAAGCTCATTTGAATCTTGTCCACTAGACTTTCCCTGAGGGCTTGATGTCTTTATGAGCTGTAGCAATCTGTTTTACTTGAATGCATGAGGTTTCTAATGAACCCAAATGAAAGAGAATGCATTGAGGAAACTAAAGCAATCAATGTCAGTAGTGCTAATCTAACGGATGACTTTTACCCCAGATACGGCTCTGTAGGCATCTATAGGCACAAGGACACGCAAGTTCATGATAAAGCTTCTTTCATAACTCTTTAGTGTGCAAATTGCAGTAGAATAGCTATGTATCTGCGTGCTTTAAATTAATGTGCATGTTCTGTGCCATAAAGATTTTCTTCTCTATAATTTGCTTCTGAGAAGTGTGACATTTCATTACATCGAAAATAGATGGGGAGCTATTTTCCATTTGATTTTTCTTGCTGCTTTTTAAAATGTAATTCCTGAAGTTGTCAGCCTCTGACAAATTAGAAGTTGAGACCATTTGAGCATGCGCGTGAAAGTTCAGATCTGTGTTTAGCCAAAAGAATGCAACAAGTAAATGTGGTCAGGAACCACTTGTCTTTTCTGAGAATGGTTTGATTTCATTTAAATTATACACTTATTTTGTACGGTTATTCTTAATTAATTACCGTGAACAAGGTCCCAGTACGTTTTCACCTTTTGATTCCATGACTTTTTACAGTCGTGAAGAACAATTTCTAGCTGATGAAATATGCTAGATGTGATTAAATGTTCATTATAATAATTTCCATACCTTTTCAAGGCCAGGCTATTTGTAGTTTAAAGAAAGAAAGAATGAATGAATGAATATAATTATTATTGTTCTTGTTGTTGTTTATATTATTAAAATTAAATGTACATATAAAATAATAATAATAATAATAATAATAATAATAATAATATAATAATAATAATAATAATAATAATAATAATTTATTTTATATAGATTTTATTTTAATAATAATCTTAGAAGAACCACAATCTGGCCAAATAAATTACAAATGCTTAAGCAACAGTGGAATATAGTTAAAATAGTCAAGACATGTTTTTCACTAATTGTGAGAAAAAGTTTTAAGTAATTGAAATATGCAATAACTGCACATTACACTATTTCAAGAATATTAATAAACAACACTATATAACTACATACAGTACATACACATTCAATATCCAAAAAAAATCTATAAGATAAATATAGAAAATCAATTTTTTTTCAAAAAGAGAATTTAATACATTTTCATACCTTTAAGGAATCAAGGATAAGCCTGGAAATCACAACTGTAAAACTTTCTGATATTTCAAGCAAGGCCCTCTGCATCAAGAAAATCGCTTGACAGACCAGACAAATTCATGCGAATCAAAGATAAACACAGAGTAGCTGAATGTTTACCTGTTGAAAGACATCAGCCCCCTCATCATAATCCACCACCGTGAAGAACAGTTTGTTAGAGAAGGCCGAAGAGTATCGCCAGGAGTTAGCCAGAACCTGATATTCCTCATTAGCTTGCCTGTGAGAGGGAGACATTTTCAGAAGCAGGTTACTCATTAAAAGAGAGCTAGCAAACAAAAAATAATCCGACAAGAAGAACTTAATTACAGGAATGTCATCTCAATGTTAGCTATTACAGTGATTCCTGTTTATTCCACACTGGGTTGACAGCATAACCCCCCCCCCCCCCCAAAAAAAAAACAAAAAAAACAAGAGGGACTAAAGAAAGAGACAACGCTGTTAATTGGGTATCCGTCCTTCCGCAGACGCAACAAAGATGTCCACCTAACAGTTCCCGCAAAACATCACTGTGATGTCCACCATAGATAAATAAACAAACAAATAAAATCTAAACATTGATGATGTTGGTACAAAAGCACTCACATCACTTCAAAGAGCTCATATTTCCCCCATATACTCACACAGACAAAACAGTCTTATTTCTGTGGGTTGCATGATGCACCTCCAGTTCACCACCTTCTGTAAAGGACAAATCCAGATAACCGACACTCACATCTTAGTAAAAACTACAGGGATCCCAATCCTCTCTGGATCAGTTCATGAAATGTTCATAATTGTAATTCAAACATTGTTGAGAAAACAAAGTTCATCCAACTAGTGCCAAGCAAACAATGCATTTACAGATTGAAAGCGTCCGGTTTAAAGTCCTGTTAAATGCATCAATAAACTAAATGTATCCATGAACATTAATAAAGCAGGGCACTCTGCAGGTGGTAAAAACAAGTTTAAAAATGCATGATTATACACATTAATGATTTATGTTATGCTAAGTGTCTATTTTCAAAAAGCAAGGCAAAGCTTATGTTACCGCAGTCAAAAGTCCTTTTAGACTAGGGTAAAATGGCATTTCATGGACACCTTTGGGGAAATGCACAGCACTGACTCTGTATTTGGAATGATTTATTAAAATTAACATTACAAAATACCTGATATTAAATAAAAAAATAAAAAAAATGGCACAACATTTACAAGCTACACTGCATCTTTACCCGTAAGCCCCCTTACATCAGCAGTGTGAAGCTTTCTTAAAGTATTACTTCACTTTCATAATAAAAAATTCCTGATAATTTACTCACCTCATGTCATCTAAGATGTTCATGTCTTTCTGTCTTCAGTCGCAAAGAAATAAAGGTTTTTGAGGAAAACATTCCAGGATTTTTCTTCAATGGAGGCCACATTTTTTATTTTTTTAAGAAGAAAATGACAGATCGTTTCGCTAGATAAGACCCTTATTCCTCAGCTGTTGGCCACCATTGAAGTCCATTATATGGAGAAAAATCCTGGAATGTTTTCCTCAAAAACTTTCCTCAGGAACTTTTAATTATGGAAGGGAACTAATCATTTAATAGCAGCATTTCCTGTACTCCAAAAATTAAATTTAAGACTTTTTCCCCCATGTTATTTAAGATATTTAAAGCTTTCTATTCGGAAAAGTGCATTTATGACATTTTTAACTTTTATTAAGGACCCTTGGACAACATGTAGGCAGTGATTCAGTGAGACTGAATGATTTTAGGAAGTCCAATGCACAGTAATGCATTTTTTTTTTACGAAAATGTAGAAAATACAGAGCCTCGCACACCTGAATCATTCATGGGTCCACTGGATAAGTCCAATATAAACAAAACTTGCATCATGACAAAATTTCATTAGTAATTCCTCAGGCTGAAGAGCGTCGATTGACCGAAACCTTGGTAATAGAATGCAATAAAGATAATTTAACTAAGACTCCTATGGAAGCTTGTTTCCACCACAGAAAAAAGAAGGTTACAAAAAAAAATAAAAAAATAAATTGAGGGTCAGAAATGTGAGATAAAAAATTTCTCAATTGTAAGATATAAACCAGCAAATCTGTGATAAAGAAAAAAACCAAACCAAAAATCAGTATAGCTGTAGTGACAATGCTATAGTAAATTGAGGGTCAGAAATGTAAGATAAAAAGCAGCAGTTACCTATTTTACTGCTTATCCTGTGGTGGGAAAAAAAATCAGTATAGCTATAGTGACAATTCTATAGTGGGTATAAATTTAAAGAAAACTTTTCAGAGTTTTACCCTACTATCTATACTACCATACTATCTAACAGCTAAAGATATAGATAGACTAGTCAACTTCTAGTCAAATAGTCAACCACTGTTATTAATTCCTACAGTATTAAGGACAAAATAAAGTATAGGAAGAACGAAAACTATTAATTGGGTTTGAGAAAGACGGGGACAGATATAGAGAGCAAATAAGGAGGAAAAAATGAGAATATACATAAAGATGCAATTTGAGTAGACAGCAGATAATTAAAAAAGCATTAGGGGTCACGTTGTCGCGATCGGGTGACTGGGCGTTTAAAGGTTGATCTGCTTTAAATTAACTTCCTCTATTTTGGTAGCACACATGACTGTTCCACTCCGTTATCTTTATTCAATGTAGCTGGTAGATGATGTCTGAGAATTCTGAATAGGACTAGTGGGAGTGGTTCACTCTCTGAGGCTTAATATTCAGCTGAGGAACACGACTGTATGAGCACGGAGTCATTTTACCCGGCGATTGAAGGATAATGAGGGGAGAGATGGATGTGAGGTGAGTGGATGGAGGCTAAGTAGCTGTCGTGGGATAAATAGATGGGAATGATGTCTCGGGTGGGGGGTGCTTGGGAATAGACAGATGTACAAGGTTTTCTGGTGGTGCTCTGGGGCAGATCAAATCTTTATCTATGACTGTGTTTACACCTAGTATTATCATTTTACTTCAGTAAATACAGAATTACTGTATACCTGTGGATAGACACTAAAAGATGAATGTGCGTGTCTCACCTGCAGACGGAACATTGTCTCTGGGGTTGTAGTGCGGTGAACATCACAATAACAGAATAGTTCCGGGGTGGAGCCTTGACGAACCTCCGGAACTTATCGCCGTTCATACGGATCACAGAACGACGAGAACTCCACTCCATCATTTGCTCCACCTTCTCTGCCAACATGTTCTAGAAGAATAGGGATATTGAAAAAGACAGAGTTGTATATGGTTCAGATAGTAAGAATCTTTGCAAACTTACTGTAACACTAACACTAAAAAAAAAAAACAACACTGAAAAAAACAAACAAACAAAAAAAACATTAGCCATCATAAGCAACTTGTCCTTCATAAAAATCTAACAACAACAAAAAATAGTGACTTCAGGTCTGATTAAGAAGCTGAACTCATCTGTAACTGCAAAAGGCAACATCCAATTTCATTTTTGTTTACAGTCTGAAAAAGACATTCTGTAAATGTCACCATAAAGATTGCTTGCGGACGAAAAAAAAAAAAAAAAAACAGGTGGATAAAGGAAATACCAGGCATCATCCTATGAGTTCAATACATTCTCAGGGCAGGAAATGTCTAGTGGTTTATATTAGGAAAGTTAACCATTTTAGCAGCTCAGGCAGAAAACAAATAGCACTCTGCACAGAAGACTTGATAGTAAACTGATTTTAAAGGGGTCATATGTTGCGGTTTCAAATTTTACTTTCTCTTTGGAGCGTTACAACTCTTGGTGAATAAAGAAGATCTGTGAAGTTGCAAAGACTAAAGTCTCAAATCCAAAGAGATATTCTTTATAAAAGTTGAGACTCGTCTTCCAAAAGAGGATGATATCCGCTTCGTCATGCCCGGGGCTGATCCGTGCTGGTCGCTGAGGAAATACATCAACTTTGCACTGTGGATCGCTGAATCAGCTTTCACAGTGGATGAAGCAGCGTCCAGCCCGGGGTCGTCACATGTGGTTGTTGCAAGACCAAGGTATGCTCCTTTGTAGAATCCGCCTGCCGCACCATTCTCTTTAAGCCGGCCTGGGCTCACTCTAGACCGCGGCTCACTCTAGGCCTCTGGCCTCTGCTCACTCAAGGCCACGATGTGAGACGCTGTTTCGTTGAGAAAGCGAAACTACTTTGTTTTTGCCTTCCAAAAGAAAACATGACTAGAAATCATGTTTATATCACGTTTATAATGAGTTTTATGTTTATGTCTCATCCCTCCGGCCGGACAAGACATCACAATATGTTAAGAGGTGTAACATTTCCGTCACACGCTTGAGGCATTAGACCAATCACAATGCTCTGGATAGCTGGCCAATCACAGCACAGCTCGCTTTTCAGAGCGATGAGCCTTGTAAAAATCGACGCGTTTCAGAAGGCGGGTCATAGAGGAGAAACAATAATGTACAGTATGTGGAAAATAATGTGGTTTTTTTTTACCTTAAACCGAACAAAAAAACATTTCATTACACCAAATACACAAAATAATGTTCTTTTTAGCAGCATAATATGACCCCTTAAAATAATGAAAAAAAAAAAACAATGCATGCAAAATAATAAAAAAAAAAAAAACAATGCATGCAAAATAATAATACTGTACATACGATAATAGTAAATAATATCAAAATAACACTGGTTTGCTGTTAGCATGTTGCTAAGCTAATGATATGAATCTTTAATGAACATAAAAATACACAGGAAAATTGGGTTTAATTTTACACTGTTTGTTTCTCACTAGATACAGAGTATCAGTGGCTTACAAAAACATTAGATTTTTCAACAAGGAACAATTTCAAATTAATATTTTAGAATTTTGCAAGGTGTCATGGGTAATTTGTATAATCATTTTATTTCCGATAATTATTATATTGAAAAGTCTTGAACATGAAGAAATTAGCAAGTAGGCTGAATGTGAAGGCAGAAAGTGAGCACAGCATACACTTATATTAAGAGCATGCCACATAAAACTAGACCTCAGTTTCGTCATAATATTAAGAATAAGGACAGAGAACAGGTGTGACACTCTTTACGTCTCTCCTTCATAACGTTCTGTTTTCATCCTTTCACACAGGTGTGGAAATCTAAGAATTCGCAAGAAATCAATCGATCAAAGCTGATTTAGGTTGTTTATTTAGTCACATTTATAACAGTCAAACGCAAATGGAATATTTAAATCTTTGGAATAACACACACTTGGTCGTTAACAATAACACCACAAACATGCATTAAGAAAATAATATTGCATATTATTCCATGTCACACTGAAATCGTGGCCTAATGGTTAGAGAGTCCTAATGAACAACATGCACTTTGTAATTAAATTGTTGGAAAGCATACAAAAGGTAATGCTATTTTAATGTTAAGTAAATTGACGTTTAACATGTATTAAGAGAAAGTGAAAGTGACGTGTGGCCAAGTATGTTGTCCCATACTCAGAATTTGTTCTCTGCATTTATCCCATCCAAGTGTGAACACACTGCAGTGAGTAGAGAACACACACACACACACACACACACACACACACACACACACACACACACACACACACACACACACCCAGAGCATTAAGTCCTAAAGTCGTAAGGCTCATGACTGTACGTACACAAAAAACTTGTTAAACCATTTTCATTAGTAATTCAATACATCTCAATTTAACCAGTAATACAATTTTCATACTTCAGCACAGGTAGAAGACACACACTATCACCTTAATGTACTATAGCCTCTTCAACCCAGTGCCCTGTTTCTTCTCTCATTCTTATCTTCTCCCTCCCTCCCTTTCTCTTTTCATCAGCAATAATTTGTCCTTTTATATATTTTTGTTCTGCTTTTTTCCTGCCAAAGTTGACAATATGTCAGATGTTTTGGCTCTGGGCACTCATTTGTCTAAAAGGATGATCAGAGTTTTTGAGTGCGTGTAAACTCAAGGGCACGTTGCATTATTTAGCTGCATTTGTTGTTCTGACAGAAAGGAAGCAAGTGATGGCTCTGTCAGTGAGCCCAAATTGAAACATTGTGCAGAGGTCACCCCGGGCTTGACAAGATAGATGTTTGTTAGCATTGGAAAGAGCTTCTTTTCAAGCTTATTCATGCAGTCCAACCTCTTCTTGCACCCTCCTCGGTTTTTCTAAAAAGTAACGCAAGTGGTGTTGGGGGGGTATGGGGGGTTGTAATGTAATGGAAAAATATAACTTTTAAAACAAATAGAGCAATGCTCTTGTCCCAGATTTTTATGATACTAGAGGCTGTGACACAACAAGCCAACAACAAGCCAAAGAACTTGTGTTGATGAAAGCCGACTCTGTCCCACTGCATCCCCTGTGTTTGTGCCAAACAGACTACACTCAATAGACAGCTAGCATGTACACACTGTGCTTGTGTAACCCAGTCACTAGTGTGCTTGAGATTAGGAGAGTTAGGTGCACCCGCACAGCTCTTACTAGCTGACCCCCGATGCACTTGCCTTAGAGGAAAAAATAAAATAAAAATCATATTAGCAGGTTGCAGTAGTCAATATTCGTCATTCAAAAAAACTAATCCATAACTAGGCCTGCAGATATTCATTTGATATACATGGCTGATGAAAAAAAAAAGTATTTCAGCACAAGTAGTGCTCGTGCTGAGCACACACACTAATCCGAACATGTCATTTTCCTTCCTGTCTCTTTTGCGAGCTTGTCAGTCTTCTTTAGGAAAATGAGGAAAAAAGGGTTTCCACCCACAATGTCCAAACAGCTCGGCTGTCAGTTTAGCTGTCAATCAGACTGGCATTAATGACGTGCAATGCTGACCACGATGTGAGGGACCAGCCGAGCGTAGAGAAAAAGAGGAACACTGTTCAAACTACAAAAATGAAACAGAGCCCATTTCCTCACGTTTGAGTCTAATAATCTCTTTTCTTTTTTTCCTTCATTCTATTCTTCCTGCATTTATTTCCCTTGACCAAAAGACTATAACAACTGTATCCTCGTTTTCCAAAACAGAAATAGCCAACGGTGTCTAGTTGAGGTGTCTAAAGAATAAATCTCACCATTGAGAGCTTTTATTTGAATCATCTCCTGTCTCGCTTTCTCCAGCACACCTTCAGCAGGTGCTTTGTTTAGGTAATGTGATGGATGTTGTTGACAGCTCATCCCTAAGGTGGGCCTTGCTGAAGGAGACAAAGCACACTGTCTATCCTTTGCATTGTTTGCATTTGTGTGTGTATGTGTGTGTGTGTGTGTAACATGAGGAGTAGGAGTCTATAAAGTACAGACTGTATTCTTCAGAACATCTTTTTTAGAGTTGATTATCATAAAAACTGTATAGTTGGGAACCCTGCAAGCAGATATTTCAGAGAGAATTGTGGAATTTCAGACTTTTTATCTGGATTTTCAAAGTGGTGCACATCTTCACTGCCCCCCCAAAAAAAAAAAAAAAAAAAATAATAATAATAATAATATTAATTATACACCATGCCCACAGTGAAGCATTGTGGTGACAGCACCATGCAGGGACAGGGCATTTCATTAAAACACAAGACAAGAATGGATAGTGTAAAATAAAGAGAAATACTGCACATGGAAGAAGGTTTTCTCCAATTTTAGGGCAAATTAACTCAGAAGTAGCTCTTGGACAAGAGGGTAAATGCTCCACAACTGTGAAGACTGTACATGTTGTGCCAGTTGTCCAAATGTTATGCCAATTGACCAATTGTCTTTAATTTACAGGGTAACAAATAAAATAAATAAAACAAAAGCATGCAATAAAATCATAATCATTAAATTTAATACTAATAAAATGCAAGGAATTTTTACCTTGCTATTATTGCACTTTGGATAACAGTATCTACCAAATGAATAAAAATATATCCTTTGTACACCTGACATATCACTAGTTCAACTCAAGAGATACTGAACAAACAGTTTTTGTGTCATTGTGGTTATATTCACCTTGGACAGCGATAACAGACAGCAATACAAAGACACACATACTCAGTCTGACACATCCCAAACAGGTCAGAAAGAAAAATTCCTGCTCATTTTCAAAAAGGTTTTTTTTTTTAGCTGACTGAGTTCCAAGAACACAAACCTGTGGAGAAAATGTTCTGACACCCTATCGGCATTCTGACACAGGACATTTAGAAAAAGCCACTCATGCCACAACAAAGGCCTTGTGTCCTGACAGGTGGTGTTGCCACAGGACCAGACAAGCTACGGGATTACAGCGAGGCTAATTGTTGCTACTGTGACTTCTTCTATAAGCGCTGTCAAGACGGACTGCTGGAGTGAGATAAGAGGGAGACAATGTGGGGTGCAGACTGAGAAGCTGAGAGAAATAATCTTTAACTGTCACTACCTACACCTGCCTCTGATATAAGACATTGCCCATGATCCTGTTCAGCAGGTAAAGGACACTCCCTTTCACACCCACCAGCAACAACAACAACAACAACAACAACAACAACAACAACAACAAAAGAGGAAATCAATAAAGACAAATGTAAATTCCTAAAGGAATGTGAAATTGTTGCATTAACCCTTGTGCTGTGCTGGAAATCTTTTACCTAATTTGGCGCTCCATATCAAAAATGAATGGCTTTTTAAATATTGCTTGTAAATCTTTCATAATGGTATATTATTTTGGATTCAGGCTTTTTGTCAACTTATTTTTTCAATTAGCGTAGGTTTTGTCATTCTTTTTGGAAATCACCTCAGTGAAAAAAGCATTATGTGTGGTTAATTCTGTCAGGGGTCACTCAAAAAGCAAGTAAGCTCAGATCAAAAAAGCCTATGATCAATCAGTTCCAAAAAAAAAAGTTAAGTTGATTAAAAATATTGAATCCAATATTAGGTAATAATATAGCATTAATCTATACAAGCAATTTTTTGTACGTTGGTCATTTTGGAGTGTAACAGCAATGCGCTCTTATTTTTATTTATTTATTTATTTTTTAGTGAGTGGGGGAAGCGGTTATAACTGGTGTGTGCAAAGCCACTCAGATTTAGTCCCGTGAGAACATAACATTTTTGGGGAAACAGATCAAAATGACCAGAACACAACACTAATGGAATAAAAAGGAAGACTGAGGTATTCAATGCACTGCAGCATAAGCACTGTTTTAACTGGGCAAATGCACCAAGAAAATGTCATTTCAAGTGGAAAAAGGTCTCAGTCATTCAGTCATTGTTGATTAATTCAAGTTCTAAAATAACATAAAAAAAAAAAAAACATTATTCTTTCTATATTGCCTTTGTGTGAGATTCATTCTCCTGCATTAAACAAAAAACTCACTTAAAATGTAACAATTTCCTCTCTCTGCTTCTCCTTAACTTTATTGCTTTCCTAAATAACTCCTCTTTTCTCTCTGCAGCTCTAGTAGTTTTGTTCGGACGCCACATACTGCGCTGGGACATCTGTATCCCTGCTGTCATCGAACGAGACCGAGTCTGTCTCATTAATCTCTCTCTATTCACAACACTTACCGTCTGCTTTTTTAACCCTCCACACGCACACACACACACACACACACACCACACTAAGCACTAAGCGTGGCATCCATCACTCCCCAATGTTGCGCACACATCCAATAAATAATCATCACCTCAGCTCCACGAGACACAACTCAAAATGCGATTTGCGCTGGTGGTATCAGAATGTGGGCTCATGAATATGCAGAACGAACCTGGTGTGAGAGTTTGCTGGGACAGTGGGAAGAGATTTATATTGAATATCAATGAAGGACCTTTTTTAGGGAAGCAGTTGTTGGAGTTTTGTATAAGTTGCTGATCACAGAACAGATTTGCAGATGCTTCACGATGGTCTAAAGCTCAATTTTGGGGGCGGATCTAGATCATGAAGTATTTATATTTAGTAAATGAAGGCCGCTGGAGACTAACGGTGATGAAAGAGTGGCGCTAGAGAACCGGAGGCCATTTTCCTTCTCTTTTGTTTCCACAGCATGAGCGAAGGGAATGAAAAGAGGCTGATCATGGCTTTAGAATTCCCTAGTGAATGAGGGCATTTTCAGATTGGCATGGAATGAATCAACATATCCATAGAGCTACGTGCTTCGAGAGCACGCGCACACATGTGGCGGAAACGGTGAGGAGAAATGCTATAAGGAAAAGGAGTGAGATCCCATTCCACTTTGACCAAAGCAGTGTGACTGAAGATCAAATCTGTGCGATTACAAAAACACACAGGCACACTTTTTTCAAAGGGCTTGTGGTAGGGTCAAAGGCTAAATGAAACAATTCAACATGTCGTCTTTCCAGAGAGAGCACAACCCCCATTTCATCCCTCTTTCTTCTCATCCACATGGAAAAAGAGAAAGGGAAAAAAAGCACCTTGCACCTTTCTCTCCACTGAGATGGTGTCACCAGGATGGAGGACACACAGACCTGACACCTTGACCCCAAAAACATCATTTAAAGCAGACTACAGCTGCAACAATTGATTTACAATGGAAAAAATAAATAAATTCACAGACTTTTGTTGTTTATGCAAATCTAAAGCAGTGAAAGTGCATTACTGTTAATATCATGTTCTATCACAATCTGTAAACTAGTCATCACATTCTAAAAGCAAGTGACCAAAGTTCAAAGCCCACAAATTAAAGTCCATCAAACTGACAACAGAAAAGGGGCGCAATAAATTGGAGCAAAAACATTTGTTGTCATTCAGAAAATTTAGGTTTGAAAATTTAAAACGGAACCTCAAATTCCATATAGAACACAAGTAATGATATTATTATGAACAGTAACCTTTACTGAAAATAAAATTATCATTCAGTTTGGGGTTGCAAAAAAGGTTGCATTTGTTTATTTAAAAATACTAAAATTTATTAAAAATAAAAATTTAGTGTCGCATGATCCTTCACAAATCATTTCAGTATGCTGATTAGAATTTCTTCTTAATAGGTTTGCTTATTAAATCAGTTGTACTGCTTACTAGTTTTGTGGAAACCTAGATGCATTTGATCAAAGATTCTTTGATGAATGGAAAGTTCAAAAGAAAATCATTTATTATAGAAATCATTACTACAAGTATATATGTCATTGCTGACACTTTTGATCAATTGTATTGTGTCCATTGCTGAATAAAAGTATTGATTTATTAATTAATAATAAATAAATACCCTATTTAAATTATTTTGTAACATTAT
Organism: Cyprinus carpio; assembly: GCF_018340385.1. Classification (NCBI taxonomy): domain Eukaryota; kingdom Metazoa; phylum Chordata; class Actinopteri; order Cypriniformes; family Cyprinidae; genus Cyprinus; species Cyprinus carpio. Next base: position 4,587,441 of record NC_056572.1, read on the forward strand.
TGTACAGCATACATTAAATAGACTTCTAACATAGAATTTGACCAACATTTGAAGGAGAGCATTGGGCAAAATGTGGAATACCCAATTAATCAAAGAAATAATTGACAGATCAATCAATTGCCCAAACGGTTGTTAGCTGCAGCCCTAGAGCAGACATTAGCAAGTTCCCTCCAAACTGTATCCTTGGAAATGAAAAATGTAAATGAGTCGTTTCATCCATCTTGTGGGGAGTATATTGGCCATCTAGTTCTGTTCTTTGAAAACTTTCATTGCATAAGAACTTGTGTAATGACTAACATGTAGTGGCAGCAGTGCTTTGCAGAATAATGGCGTGCGTGTGGTAATTGATATGCCAACTCCAGCTGCTCCTGTTAAATAAAAATATAAATAAATAAACAGCAGGGTGTCTAGAGTCAATGGATGCCTTTCTTTAGATCACTCCATTAACACATATGGTTGTGAAATGTTATCTCTGTTGATTTCTCTTTCTTATCTAACTTCTTGTGCAGGTTTTATTTTGTTGATAAAAGTTTTTTTTTCCTCTTATATAAATAGACAATCACTTCATTCTGCTACAATCAGGGCTCCAGATAAAATTAATTCCTTGGAAGCCAATGGCTCTGAAAATTAAACGTTTAGAAGACAATTTTGCCAACCAAATTGCATAATCAAAATAGTCCAGATTTTGGATAGCTCCATTTAGATGCTTATTCCGACCTCCAACAGTGTTTTTTTGGAAATCTATCATATTCTGAAAAAGACTTAAACATATATACTACCATTTTCTTCACACTTCACTACACTAAAAAAATGCTGGGTTGTTTCTTTCAACCCAACTTTGGGTCAAATATAGACAAATACAAATGTTGGGTTAAAAACTATTTAAAAAAATTATATAACAGTAAGGTTAGTCCATATTTGACCCAATTTTGGGTTGAAACAACCCAGCATTTTCTAGAGTGTACTGTTAACTAATCGAAGTGGGAACGCAAGCACTCTAAAGATAGACTGACCGCCAATAACATCAACTATCAATAGAGTTTTAGTGTAACCCTAAAAGGAAACACTCTTTAAATTATTGTCTGCAATTCTTTTTTAGCTCATTTGTGGCCATTTCATAGCTTGAAGCCCTGTAAAACCTCTCACCATCCATCTTCTTGTCTTTTATACTACTTTTAAGAGTTCACTCTCTCACTCTATAATCCAAACTCCTTGCTAACTCTCCTCTATCCTTTATTCTGTTTCCAAAGTCTGATTACAAAGCTGGACGTGATGCTATTTCATATCAAGATCAATCTCATTATGCTCCAGCCCTTTGGCAGGCCCAGACATTGTGGATGATATAATACTCCTCCTGTGTGCCCCGATCTTGGCTTTCATGGGCGAAGGAGCTTATCGAGGACCTGCAAACCTTGGTTCAATTTGCTCTTCACAATGTAAGCATTAACTCTGACATGATCCTGTAAAAGCGCAGCAGTTCTGATCTTACAGAGAGCAGGATGGGTAATATCAGCTTGGCTGCTATACATGTGAGCTCAATAAGTGTGTCTATTAGGGGTGGGCGGTATAACCAAAATCTTATATCACTGTATGAGTAATTTTATACCACAGTAACTGTATACCTCATAATATTGCTACTTTTGCTTCAAAACCAATCCAAAATGTTCTCTAATGATAAAGTAGTGTCTATTTTAATAAATTAGTAACTTGAATACAATAAAACTATTTAAAAATTCCACTGTATGTGCACTTGAGGTAACAAACGAGACTTAAAAAACCCAATAATAAATTATAAATATGGTCGATATGCATGTCAGAAGAAGTCACTGTTAAAAAACATTATATTATGCTGATTTGGTGCTCGGTTATTATCAATTATTATCAATGCTCAACAACTGTTTTTAATGTAGCTGCGTAACATTTTTGTGAATATTTTTCAGTATTCTTTGATGAACAAAGTTTAAAAGAACAGAATAATTTAAATAAATAAATAAAATATAACAATTTATAGTTATATAAACTATATATATATATATATATATATATATATATATATATATATATATATATATATATATATATAGATATATATATATATATATATAATAAACTACCGTATATATATATACAAAAAACAGTTTTCAACATTGATAATAATAATAATAAAAAAAATTGCTTAAATAAAATTGAACACCAAATCAGCATATTAAAATGATTTCTGAAGAATCATGTGACTCTAAAGACTGGAGTATGAAAAAAAAAAACAGCTTTGACATAAAAAAATAAAAAATAAATAAATAATAATATTTTATATATATATATATATATAAATATGTGTGTGTGTGTGTGTGTGTGTGTGTGTGTGTGTGTGGATATGATTTGCTTCTCTGGATGGTTTTAATATTTAGGTTCTTATCTTTAATTACAGGGAGTGTCAGATAAAAGCACATCACTCTGCTATGTTGGGCAAGCAAAAGAAGGGAATCTTTCTGCTCCAATTACCTTGATGAATTCCCGTATCTGTCAAGAGATGAAGCCGTCAAAGTGACTTCAAATTGACAAAGTGAACTTCAACAATAACGTGCCCACACTTTTCACGTTGCTTTTCAGGCATGGCAAGACGAAAACGGTATCAGCGGTGATCCACTGTTTGAACACACTCTCATAAACAAGCAGATATTTCAGAGTCACTCAAACATATACGTAAATACAAACTCTCCGAAAAAATCCCTTTAATTTTTTTTTTGAAGTATCAAGGACCCTTATTTGTGGGGTTGGAAACTGCAACCTTTCGGTAAACAGTCTATTTATCAACGTGACTTTAAAATAAGAACTTCAACTAAAATGTATACTTGCATTTTATGTTGCTTTTCAGACATTCCAAGACATGCAGATATATTTCAGTCACTCATACACATAAATAAACACCCTAAAAAAAAAAAAAAAGACCCCAGACTTTTGAAGGGTGGGGTATATTCGATTTAATGACAGCTGTGAGCAACTCTGTCACCCCCTGGAATATCGAGAATTGCAACAGTCACAGTAACAAACAATGAATGCTTATAATGATCATTTAAGCATTCGTAAATTATGTTTCTGGACTGAAAGAAAGGGGCTAACACCAGTTCTCCACAACAACAAAAGACACTCCTCAGGCTTAACTCAGAATTATCATTACTAATTATTGAGGATAATTTACTCTAGGATTTGGCTCAAGCTTAAGTGTATTAGAAGACAAAGCAGCTCAACTTGGGGTTATTGTGTATTATTCTCTTTTTCTTAAATGCTGTTCTTTTTCCATTCTCCATTCTCAGAGTAAGAGAGAAACGTGGATCTAATTTTCCTGTCAATTAGATGCTGACTGGGAAATGAATAGCGATGGCCACGAGTGAAGCGATATTAGATCTCGAGATGGGATTAAGTCTTGATAGGCACCAAGTGCTTACACCACCTCAACTTAATGAAAAAGACAATTCACAAACAATCCCCAGGAAGAGAATAATAAGGGAGTTCAATATAAGCTGAAATTCACCAGACAAAGATGTCCATCAGCATGTGCATGGGTCTTGTGGCGGTGCTTTACAGGGTATGAATTTAAAGATGCAACTTTTACAAAAGGTTTAACAGCTAAAGCCCAGAATACAGAAAACTATTTAACCTCACTATGTATAATAAATTAGACTTAATCTTTAAACTTTAAATATAGTATTTTAATTTACTCTAAAATGTACTTTATTCCCGTGAGGCAATGAATTATGAGTAGCCATTACTAATCAGACTTCACTTATCATGCTATGTCCTTGTTTTTTTGTGAAAACAACTAAAAAAAAGATGGATTTTCTTACCCTTATTTTGTAAATCACTGTATTTTTATCTTCAGCACATTCAATTCAGCCTGCAAACTCTCATTCAAACTTAAGTGCTGCTGTAGATTTAGCAGTGGTGGTGTCGACTGAGCTCCAATACTGAAAAAAAGGTGCAGATTAGGTGCTATATAGGGAATTTTCATGTTTTCCTATAATTGATTGGATCTTAGTTTGTGAACTTTTAAAGTTTGACAACTAAACTTTTTTTATTTTATTTCCATGGCTTCCAAGCAGTTGACAGCAATTTCTCTCTCTCTCTCAGCGCTCTGTGTAACATGGTGAAGCATTTACCCTTAAATGCAACAAAGCAACCAGTCACAGCAACAGCATCTTTTGGCGCCTTCACTGAAACACACTGAGAATACTGATAAAACCCTGGAAATCTTGGAAGCGGAACAACCTTAATCTGACAAAAAATAGAGGGAGAGTGGGAGACAAAGGGCAAAAGAGTGACAAGAATGAAGAAGAGAAAGACAGGTAGAGAGATGCGTTGGAGAGATTCTTGGTTTCCATCCTCCTCCGTCACTACTCTCCCTAATGAACAACTCTCTCTGATAGATTATTTAATGCATGTTTAAGGCTTTGCCATGAACGGCTGGCACAGCGCTGATAAGGCCGAATGCGTTATCCGCTTCGACAGGCTGACTCGTCCACACCGGCCCTCTGCTTAAAGCATCTCTGCCAGGATCATCCGCTGTCACACTGTGATGACGACTGCTATGACAGCACTGATAAAGGACAATCGAAGATGTCAAAAGCCACGGGGTGGACAGATGGAGGGTATACAGGACTGGGAGGAATGAAAGAGGAAGTTGTTACCTTATACCATACTTCAAAAAAGACAACATGATGTTTGCAGGTGGTGATTTTTCTACTGATGTCTTTGTGTTTAGCACCAAGTCAGCAGTCTGAAGCTGTCAAGCTCTTTTGGGCTCAGTGAACACCAGGAGTTTGAACGAGAGACATTGGGTCAGAGCACAAAGCATGACACACAGGTTAACAGAGCTCTCACGTAACCCCGAGAGCTCAGGATGAAAAAAACACACATGGGGAAATTCAGAGAATGAAAGAACCTGTGGGAAATAAACTGGTGTGGAGTTTACAGTCTAACTAAAATCCTAGAGAGATGAAGTAAAAAAGGATAATAAAAAGTGAAACCATCAAAATGGTTACAGCACATAAGTATTTTGGAATTAACAAATCGTTAAAAAATGCTTTTGTATTCCACAGATAACAGGAAAAGAGCTTACAGTTTTGTAAAAACATCAGGCTGATTAAATAATCTTTGAACAATTTATTAGACTCCTCAAAGACATTGCAGGACTGATGTTAAATAGAGCACATCTGACTTCCTAGTGGTCAATGCAAGTACCCTCCCCTTCCCCCAGCTTCAAAAATAACTGCCCTCTGATTATGCCCAATTTCTGACCAAAATGTCAGAATGTAGGCAGGGCAATGTCTCAGGAACACAAAGCATCCATCAAACGGACAACTCTGCCACACAGGCTATTATTATTCATTCAGCAGGGCTGCTAATAGTGAATAACAGTCAAATTCATAAATAAAATTAACTTGGTAACATATTTTGATCTGAAACTATTTCAGTAGTATGCAATGTAAAAAACACGAGTAATTTTAATGGGAAAAAGAAGACTGTTACTCAACTTACTTTCTTCCATGGAACACAAAGATTTTAAAGGGGTCATATGATTGCGAATTCAATTTTTCCTTTTTCTTTGTAGTGTTACAAGCTCTTGGTGCATAAAGAAGATCTGTAAAATTGCAAAGACTAAAGTCTCAAATCCAAAGAGATATTCTTTATAAAAGTTAAGAGTCATCCACACCCCCCTAAAATGGCTTGTTCTAACACTCCCACATGGTTACGTCACTGTGTGGAAAGATTTGCATAATGCCGCCCAAATGTTCACGCAAAGAAAGAATGCATCATTTTTATTTTCACTGTTGCCGCCGCTGCCATATTGTGGAGTCGCTGTGTGTTTCGTTGTGAAAGCGAAACTACTTTGTTTGGCCATCCAAAAGAGGACACGACTAGAAATCATTGGTTAAGTTGTATTTCAACACTGTTCCAGAATAGTCCAACCCAAATATTCAGATGTGTGCTGCGCATTTTATGGAGGATGAGAACTGTTTCCTGAACCAGTAGCCTGCAATGTGTCTGTGGCACAATGGCTGTTTCTATAAAGTTGGGCAGTTCAAACTTTGCAAGGACAGTCTGGCGCTTCTGACTCACAGCCTGTAAGTACGTTTTTTATATTTAAATAATTTGTCGCGAGTTTTTAGCAGTAGAGTAGGCTTGTTGTTTGTTGTTTCTCTGATCACAAATGCAGACATGGTTTTGTTTACACAGCGCGATACGCAACGCAACCCATAAAAAAAAGTCATTATAATCAGTAATTATGTCCCCACTGGATGCAACAAATGCCTCATTTGAAATGGGTTTTATCAGTTTTGTCTCGTCTAGTGATGTCCGGATCGCGAACGAATCTTTCTATTTAACCGGAACTTCTTATTGAACCGGTTGAATCAGTTCACCAAATTGAACTTTTGAATCTTTTGAAACGGTTCGCGTCTCCAATACACACTAATCCACAAATGACTTAAGTTATTCGGTTTACATGCCTTACACTCCCTCTGACGCGAAATAAACCATTATCCCGAGTTATTCAGTTCCTCCTAACAGTACATTGACTGAACTGCTAAAAGAGAACCGATGATGGGATGTGCAGGAGCAGAGCTGGTGTGCTGCTGGCCTGGGAGACAGCATAGAATGTTAAGGGGCGTAACATCGTCACATTCTTGAGGCATTCGGCCAATCACAACGTACTGGATAGCTGGCCAATCAGAGCACACCTTGCTTTTTCAGAACGATGAGCTTTGTAAAAATCGATGCGTTTCAGAAAGGGGGGGAAAATAATGTTCTTTTTAGCAGCATCATATGACCTCTTTAATAATGTACTGATCCCTCTTTCCTGTGGACTTACAGTTAATAGAAACTGGAGTCTTTAACCTTCAAAAAGGACACAAAATAATATAAAAGTAACAAAAGTTGTGCATACAACTTGTGCAATATATTTCAAGTCTTCTGAAGTGATATGTTAGTCAAATGGCTGCACAAGAATGTGAGATATTGCGATATTAATTTTATTTCAATATATCGTGCAGCCCTAGTCACATCACATCCCATAATGTCTAAAAGTTCAGGGAACAGCTGCCCACTTTTACTGTAAAATTAACTAATTATTAAAGTAAACTTTTATATACAGTATAGAATTTATACACTGCAGTGCATTGAAAACACACTGCTCGTCCACTTTTTCTATTTCCCTTGGAGAGAAGGTAAGAATATCAATGCATTTGTTACAAATGGCCTACAAATCTCTTGAATATTAAATCAAATGTACAAGGGAAATGGAATTACACCTGCAGACCTGGATCTGACATGAGTGGAGACCGGAGGGGGGCCCAGGGCATGCTAAATATTCATGGTTCTTTTTTGTTTATTTATCTTTTAAAGCCTTATTTTGCATTTTAAAACGCAAAGTGAAAGAACGAACCACACAAGCATGCCCTGTTGGAGAAGAGAGTGTGTGGTTTTCAGGGCTAGGCCAACCATGATTTTTTTTTTTTTTTTTTTTTATAAGCAATGCATGTGGAATGAGTCTGGGTCTAATGTTGATATATCACAGCCTCTCAGCGGCTGGGGCACTGCGTCTGTCTGGATGGCATGGAGAATCATTTTGGTAATGCTTCTCAAGCACAATACAAATCATTTTGCAAATCCACTACACTGGGCCTTAAACACAGCTCGCTGTCGCTCCAGTCAGGCATAGGAGCGTCGGCTGTGCACATGTGCGATGGACTCATGCTCTTTTGTGCTTTTACCCAGTCTTCCATTTCTGTTAAGCACAAACACGATTGCAAAAATAGTGATTGTTTTTCCAAGAAGCCTGGAAAATTATGCCACATCTGCCATTTTTCAGAGAAATTGGGATTTATGCGCTATTTTTTCTGTTAAACTAACAGATACTGGCAGTCTTGCTGGACTTACACTGACACCTAATGGTGTGGATGTCGCATTGTGTTAAAAGCAATCTTTTTTTTGATAGATATGTGGCCAGGGCCTTATGAAATCAGTTTTATTTTTCTAAATTCTGTTTTAATGGTTTATTTTTATTTTAGTAAACAAAAACTGTGTTTAATTAATTGCAATGATGAAACTTAATTTACAGCCTCATCCTCATCCTCAGGTCTCATGAAAATGTGTATCAATAGCAGGACTGTTTGGCATCAGAAACTGAAAATTAAGCTTTTTATAATGCTATTTGAGCAAAAGAAACAACATTTATGACACAGTTGTTGTCAGATTTCTTTGGTGATTTCAAATATGAAATTTAATTGTAAGCTTAGTGAACAGTTTTAGAGAATTTGATGTTTCCCCATACAAAGAGATAGGAGCTGCACTTGCATGCCCAAGAGGCATTTCAAAGATGGCCGCCGAGTGACGTGACTTGTTTAAAGAGACTTTGATATAATACGCAGCTTTCCCGTGCATATGATAAGCAGTTTTGGCATACATATAATACGCACCTACCCTACACCCCTAATCCTAACCATGGAATATCATATGCATGCAAAGTCAATTGGTATTAATTCACACATTCATGAGATCGGGTTAACAATTTAAGAACAATTTATTAATAGTCTGACAAAAAAAATAAAATAAAAATTATATATATATAAAATGGCCCTATGAAATCAGTTTTACTTTTCCCAGATTTCACTTTATTATCCCCAAATTCTTCCTGGGAGTTTTCCGTTTATATTTTTTTCTGATTTCTGTTTGAATGATTTCATTACATTTTCATCAAAAAATAGGTATACTCAATTGAATTTAATAATTAATTTTTATTCAAAATGTGTCAAATTTTGTGACATTCTGCACTGTACTGTAAATTTTCCATCCATTTTTTATGGCAGCTTCTATGATTTCACACACATTTTCTTCTGCATATGGAAATCATATGACCCTATAATTGTGCCATAGTGCTCATGCTGGGAACGTGAGTCCGACTCAATATTTTCCTTCATTCCCCTTCTGCCAATCATTTCTTCTCCTTTGCCTCTTGTTTCCCTTCCAATAGAGCTCTGGATGTCACGTGACCCATTCTGTTTACACCACCATGCTGGCAGGCAGGGACAGCTGGAAGAATATGAAATGAGTGGCGCCAGCATGAGTTTCAAGGCAAAGAGTTCACTGCGCACTTTAATTCATGAGACATAGACCTGTGCATAGCAAAACTTAATAGATTAAACATAATCCCTATAATGTCCCTAGGGTGCTTTTAATGTACATATCAATAGGTTACAACTACCTCATCAACTTTCCCTCGTCCTACTCCGGAGAAAAGCCTTCAAAAGCCTGAAGGGGTACAAATGGACACAATCTAATTTTTTGATAAATAAACCCGCTATATTGTCATTGAAAGGGTATGTCAACTGTGTTGTTAGCTAACGTAATCGAACTGAAAATAAACAGTAAATATCAATAAACTAAATCACAGTAAATAAAACATAAAAAATAAAATTAAATCTTAACCAAATCAAAAGCATTCCATTTTTCTGAAGATGTTTTCTTTCAGTAAAGACTTAAATATTTCTATTTAAATTAAATTATGTATACATTGTATTTTAAATTGTCCTCTTTCAAGAGCCAAGAAATACGTTTTTACATTTAAATGTTTTTGTCCATTTATTTCCATTATTTTTGGTTATGGCTAAAAATGGGTCACAATAGCTGGGTTTGCATCCAAACGTAAAGGGAATCTTTTTAACCCGGTTAATCCCAAATTTTGGGTTTGTTTTCCCCTTTTTTTTGCAGTGAACCATTTTAGTTGTCTATCGATATTAGGAATATGATAAAATTATTTCCCCTTTGCTTTATGGGACAATCGTGTATATATAGGGAAATGTGTATTTTCAATTAAAGATAATTTATAGATTCAAATGGGCTGCTTTTGGTGATTGATACTTTTTTATTGGTAATTTTGTGTTTTACGAATAAGACAAGGTTAAGAAGCTAGTTACTTAAATGTAAAAAAAATTTTCTCTATTTTGCAGTGAAAGATGTGAAAGACGGCTTCCCTTATTGATCACGTCTCAGATTGATTGCGTGTTTTCTTGCGTGGCTGGATGTTGGACTCATGAAAAATAATCACGTTGTTTGTATTTACCAAAACTGATTTACTGAAGTCAGCCAGAGCACCGCTTATTGTGAACCAGGAGGATGACCTGCCGGCAGAGGATTCCGCAACCTTCCTCGAACAGTTGTGTTCAGGATTTTCTGATTTACTTAGAGAATACTGCATGAGGGGGGCAAGAAACGGGCCAAGGGAGGTCACGTATGGGACACATATATTAAGCCGGGACGTCCCGGCTAATACGGGATGGTTGGCAACCCTAGCTTCCCCCACCTGTTCTGGCATACAGCAGCTGTCTACCATGTTGAAATGGTAAGACTTGTAAGGTCTAAATAGTCTGGTTTTAAATTATTGTTCGACCACCGTAGTTTTCTGAAGAGCGTTTTTGAAGCTCAAAGTGGGCGGAGCGGGCCGTCGCCATCTTGGTAGCGCGTCACCGCACATCACTCCCAGATAATCGAAAATGGGCAAAAAGGCAGAAGTTGGTTGCTGAAGCCACACCCACCTAGCTTGACGGCTATGTCAGCAGCGGCAATCCACCTGTCACTCAATTGGCCACACCCTTAATTATGCAGAACTTTAAGGCTTATAATAAACCACAATATTTATTTATAATAAAATTCACCCCCCTCACAGTTGTCATAAAGGGCAAAATTAGCTATATAGACCAAAATAATTTTTTGAACCAGGCTGTAAACAAGTTTTTTTCTTCTGTAAAGTTGGGCATTTTAACATGGGGAGTCTATGGGATTGACTCCCTTTTGCAGCCAGCCTTTAGCAGCCAGTTGACGATTTACAGTTTAAGTCACTTCCGTGTTGGCTTCACGAGAGAGAGCAGGAGGTTGCCGCTTGGTCATGAGACTCTTTATGGAAATGTATATATGCAGGTTGGCACACTGAAACCGTGTTCCCAATCTGAGAGATCAATGCCACGGGAAAGCAGTCCATACCAACAGTGTAAGGGAAAAAATGTAAGCGAGAAAGAGAAGAGAGAGAAACAGAGAATAGGGGAAAGAATGAGAGAGGCAGAGCAGCATGTCGCGCTTTTCCTATCTATGGATGACTACACGTATGCATCATTATGCCTCTGAGCTTTTAGAATTAAACTGCCTTCATCAAACACTCAGCAGGGTGGCCCTCCTCGCACTGTTCACCCCAGCGAGAGGGAGGCTTCAAGACTTCAAACATTTCAGTTGTTTCAGAACATAAACTCTTTCAAGCCTTTTGCCCCAGTGCCAGTCGAAACAGTAATGAGTCGAGCCGCAGTTTGAGAGCTGAAGGGAGAAGGGATCACACTGCTCTTCAGCTCCAGCTGCTCTCGAGTCAGGATGGAGCTATCAGGGGCCTGGACACTATTCCTGCGGCAGATATTACAAGAAATGTTCTACCACAGATCGGTACTAGACAAGCTTAGGCTGATACCCTAACAAACCAATAACTACAACAATAAATTTAGAGCTGTATTATATATCAGTGACCAAATCGGTACTAGACAAGCTTAGACTGATATTGTAAGCAGCTCATCAATGCTCTATGTTTTTTATAATATTCAAACAGTGTACTTTGTTTATCAGTTTCAAATGTATTAAATAGGCATTTTTTTTAAAATGTAAACTGATTTCTTTGCAGCATACAAATTCTATACTATAGCAATTATACTCACCATAAAATAACTGCTACTGTTATCATAACAATAAACAAGCATTAAACTAGACACAGTTTTGCATCTAATTATAATTAATTGCAGACATTAATTTAATAACTTTAATGTAAAGAAATACTGAAGTATTAACAATTTTTTTTTATACATAAAAATATACTAGTCAGTGTAAGTGAAACATATATGCATTACCTTTTTTAAAGTAATTAATACTTTTATTTAGAATGGACACACTAAACTGATCAAAAGTGACAGAAAAGAGATTTGCATTGTTCCAAAATATTTTAAGTCCATTATTAAAATACTAAACATCAAATAATAATTAAAAAATAATTACATCTTCTAAAAAAAGTAAATAAAAAATCTAATAACATCAACTAAAGTCCATATTTTAATGATCTAAGCGCATGGTCTAAAGTGCACGGCGCAGATGCACTCTGGGCGTGTCCGAATCCATTTTTTATAATTTAACGACGGGAAAATGGTTGGCGCGCCCGGGCGCATGGTCTTAACGGGTTGTCCCTATTCTCTTAATGAGTACTGGGTGTTTTTTGGGCGTAACATGCAATAAACCAATTAGAGTCTCATCTGCCATTCCCTTTAAGAGTCAGTTGCGCTTGTGCCATTTACATGGTGGAACTGGCAAGCACAAAGACAGAACACCTCTCCGAGATCAAACGGAGCAGGTAGACTAATTCTGATACATGCGATGACTATCCATTATGACATAGGTGTTTTTATATTTATGTAGCCTACACAATAATATTCTTTTGCACTGTAATCCTTTAATTTTTAATATGTGGCATGTTTGTGTGCTGCTGTGCGTCCATGTGTTTTTGATAAGCAGCATGTACATGAGTTGTGGACCCACCTACACTAATGCGCTCTTTAAATAAAGAAAAAACACTGCCTTTATTGACTTTAGACTAGGTTTGAGTTGTTCTATGGTGCAGTCTATTTTCAGTTCCTCAAAACAGAAATACACCTCATAATTTTTTCAGACCAGCACGCCCATGAGCACACAAATGGACGCAAATACATTTGCTATTTAAACAACGTGGCGCAGGACGGGAAAATTGAGAACGGCGTCTGGCTAAAACTAGCAAAAACACTTGCACCTGATAGGGCCCCTAATGTTGAAAACATTCTTAATATTTTTTTAATTCTTAATATAATGTTGAAAATCATTCTATGCTCAGCATATGCAGTAGTCAACATTTGAAGTGGATCAAAACCTTTCATCAAAGTTGTCCTAAAACCAAAACAATCCCCGTTCTTGTCCTAGGACAACTTTGAAGAACTTTTTTTTATCCACTTCAAATGTTGACTACTATAGAATGATTTCTAAGGATCATGTGACACTAAAGACTTGAGTAAACTAATAAAAAAATTTAGCTTTGCATCACAGGTATAAATACATTTTTTAAATATATAAAAAAAAAAAAAAAAACAGAACAAAAAAAAAAACCAATATTTTTTACTGTATTTATTAAGAAATAAATTCAACCTAAATTATTGCCTAACCTGAAAGCATAAAACAGAAATATACAATACTACCTATAGGCTTATTATATTTTGTCACAATTACGATGGCTAGAATTATTGTTAGGGGTCTCTAGGTAACAGTGGAAGGGACATGAACCTATTGTCCATATTCAAATTTATGCCCATGGCTACAGAAGTAGGAAAAGACTAAGAAAATCTATCATCCGTAAGCAAAAGCACCTCTTATGCATTAAAACCGAACAGAGCATGACATCTAGACAAAAATAACTTACACAGATATTCATTTGACTCATTCTTTGGGAGTGATTCAACACAGCCTACGGGGTTTAGATTTAAGAGCAGTTGCTGAAGTAAGCAAACCAAACAAGTGTTAGACACAGCCATGTACTCCAACGAGAAGCCTATTTTGAGTTATATCGATATATATACACATACACATACATATACATATATACATATATATACATACATACATATCAGTACAAAAGGTACTGATAAAAATAAATTAATAACATTTCATTTATATACATACATACATATCAGTACAAAAGGTACTGATAAAAATAAATTAATAACATTTCATTTAGATAAATAAATAACTATTAAGCAAAAACAATTGTTTAAAATTAATTAATAAAAGTATATAAATTTGATTTCAATAAATAATACATCTAACAGCAGTGCCTTTGTACATTTTTTACATGTAATAGTAAAGTGCTATTAAACAGTATGTAGACAAAAACACAATATTTAGCTAATGATATTTACACATATTTATACTAATTTTCAAATTAATTAATGCCCAACTATACATAAAATTATATCGCTTTTAGATTTAAGAACAGACGTCCCTTGCATGAGAATGATCGTATTTGGCAGTGAGTATCTAAAATATTGAAATATTGAATACTGGCATCTAAGATACTGAAAACCCAACCTGGCAACAGGGTTGAAAATAAAATAAGATAGGAGCATTTAATACCTATATATATATATATATATATATATATATATATATATATATATATATATATATATATATATATATATATATATATATATATATATATATATATTTTTCTTTCTCTTCACACATCTCTAATAAACACAATATATTCACAATTAATATTAAAAACAGGCAGGCAGGCTTCACTTGAGAATACTACCTTAGCAGCCGTTTATGAGTACTGTTTATTCATATTAGACATTTATTAAACGTTTTCAAAATTACGGTGCACACTACAGTCTCCATGCTCACAGCGTCCCAAACACAAAGAATTTTTACATTTATTTATTTATATTTGTATTTTCATTGTCTGGCTATCTGGGATTTGGAGTATGGAGTTAAAGGTTAGGATTAGAAATTTTTTTTGGTAGTACTATATCACATTGTGAGTGTATATTAGCACCTTTTGTTGTTTTCTCATGGTATCTGATAGAGCGTTTAGACACGGAAGCAGTGACACGTGACGTCAGACTTAACAAACGGATTGGTAAATCCCATAATATCTTAAAATATCATTATTCAGCCATTTTGTATATTATATCCAAACAAAACCTAAAAATAAAGCTAGAAGGGAATTTTGCACCCAAATTCTCAAAATGCCAGGAATAAAACCAGAAAACAGTACCTAAAGAGAAATCTCATCCCTGACCCTGAGTGTAAACAAGTAAAGGACAAAATAAGAAGAAATAAATTGGCAAGTCATCTTTAAACACTATAAAGAAGAGTCCACCTCAGGCCGACTAAGAGGGGAAACAAAAGCAAACAAAGACTCTGCAACTCAAGCAGCTCAAAACTGCTGACTTCATCTTTTCTTACATTTTCACATTAGCCAAGCCAAGATACGAGAATTTTGGCTGTGATGATGAATGAGTAGCTGGGCTTGGGGAAAAAAAATATTCTACACCCCCTACCAACTCTGCAATATTCCTCCCTTGCTTGTAGAGGGCAGATTAAACCTTAAGAGATATATTAAGACCAAATGACAGGAAGTCAAAATACTGCCCTTCTCAGCACCCGCAGAGTGCCGGGGCAAGAAAGAGAGGGAGGAAAAGACAAAAGAGGAAGAGGAAATATGAAGAAATGAGTTTAAAAATGCAGGAGGGGAAAGCAGAAAGTTGCTTCCTCCACCACATTGCATAATAAAAGCTCAAATACACATCATATTTTCTCATCAGATAAAGAGGACAAGAAAAAGACAAAAACAAAAACACAAATACAAAGAAAAAAAATATAGCAAAATAAATAGACAAAGAACATACAAATAGACTATATAGAGACTGTCTAGACTCTGCGGTACATAATGAAGGCAATTCAGAAATATTAAAATAACTTAATAAAAAGAAAAATGTAGTGATCTTTTAATTAATCTATATTAATTAAAAGATCATTACATTTCACTTTTTATTAAGTTATTTTAATACTTCTGAATTATTTTTATTACCCCCATTCAAGTACCAAACTGATCAAGTATCCAGAATATGTTCAGAAATATAAAAGTCTATAAATATAATAGCAAAAAATATAAGTGTATATATATATATATATATATATATATATATATATATATATATATATTATGTAAATATAAAATCATAAATGTTTTTGAAATATTGTGACTTAAAATGCGAGTAAACAATTGATCTAAATTAATAAAGAAATAAACGTGACTCAATTAAAATTATTCATTTAATACTACTATAAATCACTACTTCTACTTGTGTTAAACACTCGATTAGAATTATTCATTTAATATTGCACAAAAATATTTATCAGTATAAGGCCGCTAATACAACGTTAACGTTACACGGACACGCGCACTCGGCTGCGTTCACAATCCTAGTAGAACGGACAACTGCGAGGATAAAACACAAACAACATTCTGCTAGAACATTAATACAAAATATATTAATATTAGAACAGCGTTTAGTTCTTCCCATGCAGCTTTAAAAATAGCCGTCTCTGGGTCATGTATATGTCAACATCATTTAACTGCGCGGCTGGTAGCCTTATACAGATACTCGAGTTGGACACGGACACTGTAAGACTTTTCCAGAATTTAACAGCCCTGGGTGCTGTGAAAGACAGCTTCAACATAACATCAGTACCTCTTTTTTCTTTTGCCCTCCTCCAGACTGAAGACATAGCAGCAGAATCAACAATATGGATGCAAACGGCAGGTTGAATTGGAATCCCTTGAATGCCACCGCCATGATGGAAGATGCTCTTATCGCATCAGTACTGCTGAGCTCTTTGATTGGCTACACTCGCCTCCAATCAGAGGCCACACAATCGCTTTGTGGCTCTTGTAGTTTTTAACTAGATTTTAAAATGCACGACATAACAAGGGGAATACCATGTAAAATCCTTCAAAATGATTCAGGAGTAACTTTATTAGTCTTTTAGAATTATATAAGTTTTATTTTCTTGTAAACATGTTTTAGAAATATAGTTTTGTCACAGCATTAGCAGTAATTGAGGAAGATGCAAACGTTTATATGTAGCCTTGTATCTCCAGTTCCTGCCAATGGGGGGCAAACCCAAAAACGGTTTTCTATTATAGAATGATATTGAGCATGGAGAATGCATGACACGGCAAAAATGAGAAATTAAAGCATTTGACATGCTTATGTAATGTTCTTAAGTGTTAATAAAGTGTTAATTATAATATAACAATGCATTATTATTATTATTTATTAATTGTGAAGAACATACAAGAACATTCCAGAAGATGTATTATGCTATTTAGTGTGTATTATGTACCCTGTTTCTTTGTCATAATACATGTTTTAGTTGTTTTACTCAAGTAGCAGCTGAGCGGTCACTAGGGTAATAGAAAGCACTAAAAGGCAGAGTGCAGCTATTTACAGCTTCTCACATTTGATTGTGAGAGAAAATAATGTCCTTTAACACAAACTGCTTAAACATTAAATGCCATGACTACTACAGTACACTTGAATGCTGATGCTTGCATGTATGTATGTATATGAATAAATATATGAATATGTATGTATATGAATAAAAAAGATTTATGTTCCATTGCTATTTAAACAAGGAAACATTAGCCTCTTGTCTAGTAATTTTAAAAGGACAAATTACTGTATATCTCAAGAACAGTATGTTAGATGGCATAAATAACCCATCAGCTATATTAAGTTATTCTTTCATCATTTTTTATTAGCTCACGTACAAGCTAAGTGCATGGTTGGTCTGTTCCATTTCCCCCCAAGGACCTGACTCACTCATACCTCTGTAGCAAATGATGTCTTTCATTTGGCCAGCATGCATCTCTATGCAGAACGAATATAAGGTCAGACAGGATAAACACAGATGTCATTCACCACACAGATGCATGTGGCAAATGTCAGACGGACATTTTTAATGCATTCACTCATTTTATTCTTTAATCAAATGGTTTAGATTCTCTTTCATCCCTTAAAACAGTCTGCAAGTGGTCTTGTTTTGAGAAAGATGACATGTCTTACTTAGATTTAACAGGCTGTAATATAAACACAGGGGATTTTTTTTTTTTTTTTTTTTTTGCAGGTGTTGAATATGAATATGTTTTCTAAGCTTACCTTAAAGGAATAATTGACCCAAAAATTTAAATGTACTCACCCTCAGGCCATACAAGATGTATAAGTTTGTTTCTTCATCGGAACAGATTTGGAGAAATGTAGCATTACATCACTTGCTCACTAGTAGATCCTCTGCAGTGAATGGGTGCCGTCAGAATGAGAGTTCAAACAGCTGATAAAAACATCACAATAATCCACAAGTATTCACACGACTCCAGTCCATCAATTAACATTGTGTCAAGTAAACAGATGTTTGTTTGCAATAAACAAATCCATCATTAAGGCATTTTAACTTTAAACCATTGCTTATGGTCAAATATGCATCCATAATGTATATATTCATTCTCATTCTGACAGCACCCATTCACTGGTGAGCAAGTGATGTAAGGCAAAATTTTTCCAAATACTGTATGTTCTCATGAAGAAACAATCTCATGAGTAAAATTTCAGCTAATTTTTAGGTGAACTATACCTTTAATAATCTCTCTCACACACAGACATGTAAGTGGCGAGACAGTCAGCTTTTGCTGAACTCGACATACATTTAGTTGAACCTCATTCAGGAATAACAGGCCAAAATTTGCAAGACAGAGGATGATGTATGTTTTCCATCTATCTAGGACACAATAGTTAAACCTACATATTCTCTGCATGAATGTCTCTCTCAGCCTTCCCAGACTGTATGTGACTATCTCTCTCACACAGACACGCACGGATGCTCGAACACACACGATTGCTGTTGAGCTGTTCCACTTGAAATCTGTCTCATTGTGGTTTCAGCTCACTTTACGGTGGGCTGTTAATTTGGGTCCTAGACTGGGAGCTGACGTCACCAGATCTGGGGCTGGCACAATGTACCCAGCTGAGGTCAGGTGCGCATGTAAAATCCATGCCAAGGAATGATTAATTGCGGAGTGGCACAATGAAAAAAAAAAGATCTTCAGTGCAAGCCCTGCCTTTGGAACAATGATTTCAGCTGTAATACTGTTGTGTAGGCTATTTTTAGAGCAATTTTTAATGTCATTTTCACATTTCTCATTTCAAGCTACAGTACATAACGTGTGAATTAATTGTCACAATTTAATTATTTTGTGTTAAATGTACAGTAAAAACTGGCTGTGGTCAGGATGTCATTGTATGTATGTTTCCTGACTGCATATGACATTACATAATGTAATGTTAATAGACCAACCTATTTGATCTATTAATATATATATATATATATATAATATATATACACACACACACACACACACACACACACACACACACATAAAATTATAACTTAATACATCAAAACTTGGAAAACTTGTTTTATTATCTTTTAAAATACAATTTTACAATATTGTAATGTAACTTACAGTTAACCAACGATCTGCAGTAGCATTTTTTACATTATTTACTAACACTTTAGAGTGAAAATACTGGATTGAAATGCTTACACTTGTTTAAGAGGACAAGTCAACAGTATGCACTTAAAATGCAACACACGCATGCGAATTAAAACTTAAATAGCATTGCGGATCAGCCCAGCATGCGGGCAAGAGTCTCTCTCTCTCTCACAATCTCAATCTCTCTCTTTCACATCGTAGCTCTAGGACCCAGGAGAATAACTCGCAGGACAGTTTATTTTTTGAGTGATGAAAAGAACCTGCTCGCAGAAGACTAAGGGGACTGTGCAAGTCAACTGGCTAGTGTGGATAGTCACTGCGCCGCCAGAGAGAGAGAGAGAAATAAATCACCTACAATCCACTCGAGGAAGATCTTCCCCCTTTTTTCTTCCATCCATCCCTCCCTCCCCAGACCCCTCTCCCAGACACAAAGTCCGTATTCAGCGCACCGGGACTCGGTTGGAGGAGCGCGTTTGGATAACGGGAGGTTTCTGGAGATCACCAAATAGAGCAGCCGCGTAGTGCGCACTGTCTAATCAACCGATCAGTCAATCAAACATTCAATCAATAAACCAGCCGCATCACAGCAAGAAGCTGACAGCCTCCTTCTCATCCGCCTGCTCGAATCGAACCGATTTCTTTAAATATACCGCAAAAGGTTGATTTGAAAGACTGATCAACCGGGGTTGCTGCAAATGTGCCGTTCGCGCGCTCAACTCTCTCAATGACAACACGGTCTCCTACTGACGGAAACACTTTTTGCCTTTGGAAACAGGAGAGCGACACGCAAGTCTGTTTGTGTCACCTTACTGCTGTTGGGACACTCTGAGTGACTTGTTATATTTCAAATAGGCTATCGAATAGTTGAGGCTGTCGCTGGAGTCGTGATCAGCGGGTATGAGACTGAGGGAATCCGCCGCGGCTCGGAGAACTGGGCTGGCTTTCGCTCGGGAGCTACAAAGCTAGATATACAACTTTTGTGTTAGACTTTATCTTTCTACATGGAGCGATCGGCATCGCTGGACATCGAGGCGCTGAAGGTGAGCTGCTGATGTTACAGCGTATAATGTCTGTTTGGGGATCAGTGCGGTGGTGGTGGTGGGGTACTGGATTTTGTGCGTGGGGTGCATTTCAATAACCCTTGTTCAAGTTGTGGCCATTAAAGGCACAGCTGCCGATGTCTGAGGCTGCTGCTAAAGCATCATGGTCACCTGTCAATTCACAAACAGTTCGCGTTTTTCTCTAACAAACCTTACATGCACCATGGATTTCTGAAAAAGAGAGTCTTTCCCATGTTCAGCCCCTCCCTCGATCGGCTTCCCATTCCAGTCATTTCCATCGCGTGCATCCTCATTTATCCATATGCGATGGTATTTTTACAAAAAAAAAAATATAAATAAATAAAAATAAAATAAAAATAAATAAAAATCTTTTGACCTCGCGAGGGTTCGTATCTTATTTCTCAATGTTTATGTGCATGCGTTTTCAAAAAAAGAGATAAGAAGTCCCACTGAGGGATTGTGTGTTTCAGCACCTCTGGCAGTGGACAGCTCCACAGTTCAGACTGGATAACAGTTGTATGGGGATTTGTGTGGCCAGTGCTGCACTGTAAAATGTTAAATGTTGGGCTGCAACTGTGGTTGCCAGAACTTTACCGTGAGAAATACAGTGACAATGTTATTCTGATGATTATATATATTTCATTTTCTAACTGTGTATGTCATTAAATTATGCAATATTAATATCATGATAGGAGAGAATTCTGATGATTATATATATATATTTCATTTTCTAACTATGTATGTCATTAAATTGTGTAATATTAATATGCTAATGATTTGTTTGAGTTATAAAAATCTATTTGTTACTGTAAGATGTTCTGTTAGTAACATATGTGGAAGAATGGAAAACCATGATGACTTAAAGTTGGTCTCTCCAGCAACCGTGGCCAATAATAAGTACAGACAAAACACCAACAGGGTAATGCAAATGACACTGAAATAATGCAATAAGCATTAAATGAACAACATAAAACACTCCACTGACTATAACTAAAAAACAAAAAAGAACAAAGCAACTTTTTTTTTTTACTTTGTGTTTACTTATAAAAATACAATTTATTTATTTTATAATGTACAAGTATGTATATTTCCTTGTTAAATATAATGTATTGTATGTAAATTATAAGATAATTTATATTTTTAATTTAATTTAAAAAGTTTGCAGTAAAATTACATGTATTTTAGATGAAAATGCTATAATTTTACCATATGATAAGACCCTGCTTAACCAATTAACACCTTTTTACTGTAGCAATTTAACATTCTTTTACCATTATTTTTTTCCATTTTTATTTTAGTATCGTTGACATATTAATATAGTTTTTATTAATATTTAGTTTTTTTCTGTTTTATTTTATTTTTAGTTTAGCAATTTTGTTGTGTGTTTTTGGTATTATTAATGTTATTAAAATTTTTTTAAGATGTCTGTATGTTTTATTATATATATATATATATATATATATATATATATATATATATATATATATATATATATATATATATATATGCATTTAGTTAAACTAAATGAAGACAAGAAATGTTGCATTAAAATAAGATTTGGGTTTTCATATTTTATTTTATTTCAGTTAAGGTTTATTTTGATCAAGAAACATTTATTTTCTTTGTTTACGGTTTTAGTTAACTATAATAACCCTGAAGCTGATTGTAGTGTTTGTGTATCTCTCTTGCTCTCTCTCTCTCTTTATCTCTCTCTGTCTCTTGCTCTCTCTCTTTATCTCTCTCTCTCTCTCTCTGGACCCACATAAATGAGAGTGAAAGGGATTGCGAACACATCTAGTGAATAGATCTATAGCAGCAGAATTCCAAGTGTGTTTCCATTTGACTGGCATCTATCCTCAAGAGATTTGCCTCTCTCCCTATAATTCACTTGATTTCTGTATTGTATTTGGTTTGGGCTTATTTATTTTAACCCTCTGGAGTCTAAGGGTATTTTTGGGGCCTGGAGAAGTTTTGTCATGCCCTGACATTTGTGCTTTTTTTCAGTTTTCTTATAAATATCTAAATGGCTAAAGTCTAATCTCACTGTAATCAGCACAAACTAGGCTATAATAATATGTGAGCAGCATGTATGTACATGATTGTGTTTTTGAGAAAAAAAAATGTTATGCGTGGTTAGTGAAAAACTAAAAATGTTAAATCACTTGAAAAAGCAATAAAACACATACAGAAAAATTGGTTCCCAGGAATTTTGAGAACTGGAGCTTGTAGCCTAGAATTTTTTTTTTCTAAATGATGTGAAAATCATCTTGTTTACTCACTTACAGAAAACAATATATTGATTTAAATTTTTCTAAGACACTTTTTGTTGGTAAAAGTCTATGCGAGTAGGCGTCAACTATCATGAATTCACCCCTGAGAAGACAAAAGACCTGCATAATGAGCTGCATAATGAGCCATTCAGTCAGCTGTGTCACTGAGAGGGATGAGTTACAAGAAAGAATGTGAGGACAAAATAAATCTATTTAATTTATGTTTGTAGTTTATTTAGAATATATTTAATTATCCAACAACATAATTTAATATTCACTTGTGAGTGCAGTTAAACAGTTTATTAGGAACAATCAAAATTTTTTTAATAAAAACTTGAATTTTGCATCATTACTCCAGTCACACAATCCTTCAGAAATCCTTTTAACAATCTTATTTTCTACAAAAAAACATTTATTGTTATTATTATCATTATTATTATTATTATATTATTATTATTAATGTTGAAAAAGAGCTGAGAATATTTTTTTTTTTAGGTTTTTTAGGGGGGATAAAATTGAAAAGAACAGCAATGATTGTTACATTTGTTACAGTTACATTTATTGGTACATTTATATTATTTACATCAAGCTTTTGAATGGTATAGTAGTGTATATTGTTATTGAAAACTTCATAATATTTCACTTGATTATACATTTAGTCAGGAATTATAGTTTGGAAAAAGTCTTTGGAAAAAGTCTAACTAGTAAAATGTTTACACGTTATGTGAAAACTAGTACAAGTATATAAATCAATAAAAAGGAGACTTACTCATGTTTATGATCTCTGCTGAATAAAGTGCTTCATTCATTTTTTCTGAGGAAATCCAACTCTCAAATCCTCAACCACATCACATCATCTTTTGGGGTGAATTACGTCTTATTCCTCTCATCGCGAAGCAAACAGTAAAATAATAAAAAAACTTGAAGAACAGTCTTGCTGCGTTGTCTTCTGTTGTGTGGGCATATTCAAAAGCCGCGCGCTTCAGTGAAACATTTGAATCTCAAAAGCGCGCTCGGCGCGGGGGCGTGGTCGCATTAGAAGATAATGAATGGAGACGTGAAAAAACGGACATCGCGTTGTTTTCATATGGATTACTTTATCACAGAATATTTGTTTTCGGCAGCACTTGTTTAGTTAAAAGTAGACATGTCAGGCTTTCTATAGATATCTCTCTCATGTCTCTGTGTTGAGTATTCACTGAGTTACAGTTCATTTTAATGACGCATTTGTATCTGAAGATCAGCGCAGACAAAGGCTGCAGACAGCACTCATTGTTTGTTATCTTTATTTTATAAGTGCACAAAGTTTTGTTGTTATTATGTCTGTATACAAAAAAAAGTAAGACCCTTTACAGATTCGATTGATGTATTGCACTTATCTGTACGATCAAAACTGAAAGTGTAATTTAAGTTCTTTTCGGGGTTATCAGGAGAAAATACCCCACAACGCGTACCAAGTGTCTTTATTTATAAAATAAAAAAAAATCTATGTTTCCCCCAGGCCAAGTGTCTTTATTTATTAAATAAGCGATTCTCAAAAGCACCATTTCAACACATCTATCAAAAATCTATCAATTTTTTTTATTTTATTTTGTTTATATTTAGATAGTGATTCTGTGTTCTCTGCCTTTGGCCAATAGGGGAACCAGGACAATAACACTATTTACCAACACTACACAGTATAGCAAAACTACAATATATAACTTCTGTAGGAATCAGCATTGTGAATTTCACTGAATTGATCAAGAGCTTCTGTACAGCGACACTGTCACACTTACATTAGTGTTCATGTAATTCTCTCTAATTAATTATACAGGGTACTTCTAATAAACAACATGCACTTGTTATGTAATTGCTTTGTGGAGTTGTTTGTAATTGCACATTCTTCTTGTTATTACTTTTCTAATGAATCATGATAACACGCAAACATGTTACATGAACTCTGTGAAGTATCACCAGTGGCCTCTTTTCATTAGACAACAGGACAAGAATAGATTTCGAGATAGAGGAGTCATTAAAAACAGTGTTGATGAGGCAAACAGTTCTCTGTCCTTAACATAGTTGTTCAGCGATAGTTTTAATTAAACTGGCATCTCTGGTTTGCCTCTTATCTCGAGGCATATGTGTCCCATGAATTCAGACGCCTTTCTTAATCTCTTGGAGTGTCATTTCAATTTACTGCCAATCCTTTACCACCTCTGTGAAAGTTCCTTCAGAAGGGGCCAAAAAATGCTTGGGCTGGACTGTAAACTTGATGACAGATTTAAACACAAGCGAGAAATACATTAATATGAAGTGAATAATAAAGTGAAGATATCAAGATGGTGCCGCTATGTTTGGCATGTCATCTGTCGCTCCCGCTTCTTTGTTCTCTTTTAAATGTTGTTTTAGCAAATTATGGCTCTGATACACTTTTATATGATCAACAATATCTGATAGAGATTGGAAATTTTATTTTGGACTCAGACTTAAGCCCGCTTACTGAACATCTGCATTTTCTTTAGCACTCCTCAGTTGTCTGGTTGTGGAGGGGTTTCCTTGGCTGAATCATTCCATCTGAGGTATATGGCACCTTTGAGTTACAAATGTTTCAAATGTTGAAGTGGCTGCTGAACCTGTGCTCTTTGTGATAATTTATAGACCTCCACAATCATATGCAATGTTTCTAAATTAGTTTGCAGACTTTTTGGGTGGTGTGGTAACAAAGTTTGATAAAATCCTACTACTGGGTGATTTTAATATTCATGTTTGTTGCCCCAAAGGGACACTTCCCAGGGTCTTTTGTAACCTTACTGACTCAGTTAATTTTACGCTGTAGTTGCAAGGTCCCATACATATCCAGGGACATACTTTGGATTTGGATTTCAGTCATGGCTTTTCTACCTTGGACACTGAAATTTGTGACACCGGTTTTTCTGACCACAAATCTGTTATATTCACTACTACTTTGCCTGGTTGGCCTGCTGTTACAACCTCACAAATTCGGTGGACTCGACACTTCACAGCAAGCGCAGCGGATGAGTTTGCTTTAGATTATACATCACTTCATATTTCTGACTCAGTGGATTCATCGCCAGGGAAACCAAAATGCAGACGAGTACCTCTGTCGCTTTAATGATACTTGTCTGAACATTTTAAATTCTATTGCTCCACTGAAGGCCAAGCGCCCAAAGAAAACTAAATTTGAACCATGGTTAAATGACTCGATTTGTTCGCTTAGATAAACTTTTAGGAGATATGAGCATAAATGGCTTAAAGATAGGTTGCAGGATTCCTGTGAACTTATGAGGGACTTTCAGCATTTCAGAAAGCGGTCAACCCAGCCAAATCTAAATAATTGTCAGATATTATCAAAAAATAACTATTGTTGTCCTAGAAAAATATTTTCTTCTCTCTATTTTCTTTTAAATCCAGTGGTACATATTTTTACTGTTGTGTCTGAGACTTTATGTGAAAACTTCTTAATGTTTTTTTTGTAGAAAAGGTAGACCTCATTTGCAATTTGATTCTGACATCAACGAGACATCATGGAGCTCTGTCACTTGGTTCTCCTTTGACACTCTTACTCTTCCTACCTGTAAAAACAGTATTGAAAACTTAAGACCCACTGCTTGTCCCCATGATGTCATGCCTGCTCGTTTTTTTTAAAGCAAGTTGTATGTGATGTAGATGTTCTGTATTTTAACTTTTTTTTGTTTTTAACTTGACTCTGAGCAGTGGAATGGTCACTGATAGTTTAAAGCATGCAACAATCACTCCAATTTTAAAGACGTCAAATTCAGATATACCTCTTCTAATTTTAGATACATTTCTAATCTACCTTTTATATCTAAAATTTTGGAGAAAGTGGTATTGATCCAGTTACAAGCCTTTCTGAGTTTAAATCACATTTATGAAACTTTTCAATCTGGTTTCAGGAAATTATGTAGTACAGAATCTGCTCTCCTAAAAATTCTGAATGTCATCTTAGATGCTGGAAGTGCTGTTGCCTTGATCGTACTAGATCTCAGCCCAGCCTTTGATTTGGTTGACCACAGTGTACTTACTTCTCGTTTAAAAAACTGTGTTGGCCTTAGAGGTACCATCTTAGAATGGTTCAGGTCTTTTTTGACAAATCGAAAGATTTCTGTACGTACTGGACAAAATACCTCTTCCACTGCTCCTTTGACTTTTGGAGTTCCTCAGGGTTCCATTATCACTCTGACTCTTTTTTATGATGTATATACTGCCACTGGGTTCAGTTTTTCAGGAATATGGGATTCCTTTCCACTTATATGCTGATGATGTTCAGTTGTACCTTCCTCTCAAATCTAAAGATAAAAAATCCATTTGGAGCTCTGTATGCATGTATTCAGGAATTCAAATCATGCCCTGACTTTAAATTAGAGTAAAACTGAAGTGAGTCTGTTTGGACCTAGTGATGCTTTTTATGTCAGTAATCATGACCTTGGCTTTTTCACCAAATGAGTTACCCCATTGGTAAAAAGTTTAGGTTTCCGGTTTGATACATTTACATTACATTTACATTTATGCATTTAGCAGACGCTTTTATCCAAAGCGACTTACAGTGCATTCAGGCTAAAAAAATTTTTTTTAACCTAACATGTTCCCTGGGAATTGAACCCACAAGCTTTTGTGCTACTTACACAATGCTCTACCACTGAGCCACAGGAACACTAGACTAAAGTTTGACAAGCAGATAAATGGAGTGGTTAAGTCATGTTTTTTTTCCCCCATCTTCATCGCCTGGCTAAAGTTAAAGCATTTTTATCAACGAAAAACGTTGAAAAAGTAATTCATGCATTTGTCACTTCTCGTTTAGACTATTGCAACTCACTCTATTATGGGATCAATCACTCGTCCATGGAGCATTTGCAGTTGGTCCAAAATGCAGCAGCCAGGTTTTTGACCGGCGCATGTGAATTGCAGCACATCTCTCCCATCTTGATATCTGTGCAGTGGCTTCCCATAAATCTCAGAGTGGAATTTAAAATACTTATCTTGGTTTATAAATTGTTACATAATCTTGCACCATTTTATCTCACTGAGTTGCTGCATCCAAACAAATCAGCGAGACTGCTTAGGTCCATACATTTTAAGAATGCTATCCGTCCCTATGTCCGGACTGAAGCATCATGGTAATCAAACTTTTGCTATTGCTGGCCCAACACTCCAAATAGCACCTTCTCTGTCTGTTTTTAAATTTATTCTCTCACACTCATGTCACCCCAAAAATTGTAAGAGCTTCATTAATTACTCACACTCATGTTGTTCCAAAACTGTAAGACCTTCGTTCATCTTTGGAATACAAATGAAGATATTTTTGATGAAATCCGAGAGCTTTCTGACCCTATAGACAGCAATGCAACTGAAACGTTCCCAGACCCAGAAAGGTAGTAAGGGCATCATCAGTGCCTCAACCTTAATTTTATGAAGCTACGAAAATATTTTTTTTTTTTTCGCAAAGAAAACAAAAATAATGACTTTATTCAACCAAGTGTTCTCACCATGACATGAGGGTGAGTAACGACAGAATTGTCATTTTTGGGTGAACTAAACCTTTAGATCTCATTTATTTGAACAAATTTTGGTGGCCTAAAGCTATTACTAATAGTATTTTTATTCATTTTTTTTTAGGTTTTTACATTTTCTAATTAATTGTTTTATATGATCATCTGTACAGCACTTTGTCAACCTAATAAAAAAATAAACACTTCATTGGTTTGAAAGTGATAAAAAAATACAATCTGTCATCATTTACTCACCATCTTTTTTTCTTATTCTATACAAAAGAAGATATTTTGAAAAACATCTTCAGTATTTCTGTCTTACAATGAAAGTAAGTAAGATCCAGTGTGGTTTTGGACCCTATTAACTTTGGGTTTACTCTGTATACTGTAATACAGTTTCAACAAAATTTTCACATTTAATTATGATGACGGTATGCCTTCTTTTCCCGGACATGTCCTTAAGTAAAAAAGTCCAGTTTTTGGCTTTGTTTTCCTATTGTTTTCATACTTGCTGAAGGTAATGACTGAAAAGTAGTTTGAAAAGTAGACCAATAGCGTGCAGGTATTGTACATAATCGACCAATCATGGCAAGCGAGAAGGTGGGATCTACATGCAAAGAGGTGCAAATAATCATACATGTAATGTATGAGGAATGTAGAGAGACTTTCAATAGGAACACAAAGCCAAAAACTGGACAATTTAGGAAATTTAGAAATCCTGGTCAGGACATTTCTGGGTAAAAAGCGTATGTATGGTTGCTGTAAATGTAATTCAGTGTGCCACTTGCCATTTCTTTGTAATCAATTGTGAAATTTACAAGCAATTTCTGAGTGAAAATTGTTTCTACACCAAATTTTTGTTCATTGTAGGGTGAAAAATGTTTGCAAAATAACATATTTTGCATTCAACTCTGCTCTGCAAAGTCAGGGTAAAGTGTAATCTTTAGAAAAAATTTGTTTTATTATTAAAATTTTCTATCTAACCCTAACTTTTAATCTCACACAGTGGCTCTGACAAAGACCTTTTAAGTGATTTTTTTGGTTTATACTGCAATACATGTCCAATTTTTATAAATGAAAACACTCAACTCTGTAGGTTGAGTCATTCCTGCTTGGAAACCAAATGGACAGCTTGCTTTGGTCTACAATGTCAGCACTCAGCTGATCCTGGACCAGCCAGTGAAAGCTGCGGTGAGCAACAGTCCCACTCAATAGCACTAATAGCATCACAAATGGCCGTAATCCATCTTCTCTTAGGTTTGCTGTGCTGGTCTGAGTTTGAGTGGCAGGCGAAGGCCCCATTGGTGTCCTGATCCCCTCAGTAGACTTTGTGCTTTAAACATCGGGGTCTGTGCCAAGCTTTCGTTCCCATCACCCCCTCCCCCCCACTCCTCCCATCCCTCCCACCTCCATCCATTTTACACTTAATTAACTCTGCCAGTGGGAAAGGGCAGTCCGATTACAACGCAACTCTCAGTAACAGCGGTATCAAATGATTAATATATATTATAGCTGAAGGACAGAGGAATAAAAGAGTTGTGTTAAACATTTCCTCCAGATAGCCTTGAGTGTGTAGCAGGAAAGAAAGTAAGAACATCAATGTGTCATCTGAACAGGTGATGTTAAGAAAAGGTTAAAATCGTCAAGGAAGAAAACATGGTGCTGGCGATTAACTAGTTCATAATGTGCAGCTAGCAAGATATGGTTCAGACATTACAGTGGTTCAAATCTATTGTTTTGATGTAATTTCGATTTAACATGCCTCCTCTCATATAACAAAGAAGAAAATGAACTCCACTTTAATTACGGTTTAATTTACACCATAAATCACTGACCTTAATCTAAAACCCAACACAATAAAATCACAACTAAAATAACAGAAAATATCTGCTAACAAAATGCATTGTTTTACCAATAGGTGGCCATGGTAACCAAACCTCTAATGCTTGGTGGGATGGATTGTTTGTTTGAGTAAACCATCTTTTCATAGATTAAAGCATCCATGATTTTAAACCCAACCTGTGTCCAAGACATGCAGTCTTTTTTGAAAGTGTATATTGTGTGAGTTTCTGTTGGAGCTGACTGGATGGTTGTACAGACTGACCCTCACAACAATACATTCCAATTGCCCGAGGATTGTGAGAAACAACAGCCAGCTCAGCAAGTTCACCAATTTAGTTAGACTGACACACATTGCACACTTATCCATAAAACATCCTAAGACCATCCCGCACACAAGGTTCACTTCAAACACAGGCACAGATCTGGTTTGAATCACAAAGAAAAGTTGTGATGGGTGCTTTTGAAGAACTGCTTTGTGAAGCTTCGAAACTTTTGCAAATCATATGTTTCGACCCAGTGGATTGGAGCATGTTTCATACTGCCACCTGATTTCAGTTAATAAAGCTTTACTTCATAACTGTTTCAAAAAGTTTTGAAATTTCAATGGTTTGTTGCTAGGAGGCAATCTCAATAAACTCCTGAACCTGTGTCTGTGGGTTTTTACCTAACTTCTGATCAGTTTAATAAATTTGTAGACATTTTAAAGACACATTTGCATAATGAAAAAGATTGGCCTGTAAAACAAACAAAACAAGCCCTGCAAATTAATAACAGGACACTTATTACACAGACACTTCATATTTATATTGTATTTGATGATTTGTAACTGCATTTAGTAGATTGAGTTTCAATAAAACATTTGCAATTTGCTTGTAAAAGGTGTTTTTATACATGTTTAGGCTGTGGTTTTGCTGCATTTACACAATTTTTTAACAGCGTGTGGTGTTTCAAGCATTGAAAGTGCAATCTATTAAATGCAGTTACCATTCCATCTAAGTACATGAAATATTAATTGTATTTTATTAAATTGTAACACTTATTTTATTTATTTTATAAAGATCTTGGTTAATGAGAAACTAAGCACAACTCTTCCTTTTTATTATACATTGTCTACAAATTAATAAAACTGATTGAGATCAAGTAAAAAAAAAAAAAATAAATAAATAAAACACATAGACGCTGTTTCATGGGCTCACGGAGATTGCCCCTAATAGCAAACCATTAATATGTGTAAATGTTTCAAAACTGTAATGACGCAACAAAGCCTTGTTGATTGAAATCATGTGACTTTGGCAGTTTGATACATGCTTCCAAATAAGGTTTTTAAAGCTTCACACAGCAGTTTCGAAAGTGACCATGACTGACTTATTCTTTTTTGTTCTTTTTCATTTTTATTTTCAGAAGCAACTCAAACTCAGAGCTGTGAATAATAAAATTTCTAACAGAAAGTTAGCAATTGCTAATAGTAAGTACTGTGAATTGTCAGAAAGAGACATTCAGTGAACATTTATTGAAAAAGCTCAAAAAGCTTCCTCAACTATTTTAGTGCACAGCTGAACGTCTTAGTTGTGCATTTTGGTCTGACACAACTAAAGTCACGAATCTCTTGCATCATGTTGCCAATGATATTTTGAGTTTTCTTGATTTTATGACGGTGAAGAGGAGAGGAGAGGAGAGGAACATCTCTGTTGCAGTGATCTCCCATGTGAGGCTACAACTGGGCAGTGACAAGATAATAGCAGCTTTGAATGGTCACACAAAGAACTGGGAAGTGAGGAGGGAGAGAAAGAGAGAGAAATGCCCACTCTAGGTTCTAGGCTGATGGGCCACATCATGAGCCAAATGAAGCGAGTGGCAAGTTGAGATGGGCCGTATGCCTGCCGTAAAACCAGCTGCATTACAGAGTGACAGAAGATACCAGAGTTCAAACTCTTGTTTCTATCGTTCTTTCCATCTCTGTCTTTTATTTGAAACTTCAGTTTAATTATATTTCAAACTCTCAGTAACTCTGTGTCTCTACACCTCTCACTTCTCAGCTTTAATACCCCGTGACCCCTCCTCGCCTCTGTCTTGCTTTGGTTTTTCTACTCTACATCTCCCTTGACCCCTCTGGAGGGCATACACTATTAGCACTGGTCTTCGGTCATTTAAATTTCAAATAATTAACTAAGGGAATGACAAAGATATGTATCAAAATGCAGGGTGCCAATGCAATTAACCTGCACATTCAGACAGCAAATTCACTTTGCTCTTCTTTAGGTTTCTTTAGGTTTCTTCTTACCTTTAATTAATTTTATTCATTTTCACCTTCTGTCAATGGATCTGTCAGTCATGATCGAGAGCTTTTATTAATATTTTTATTTTACACACATATATATATATATATATATATTTCTTCATAAAAAGCAGAGAAATGGTTAAGCCATTTAACGTTATTTAATAACCATCATTTTTGTTTATCATATATAATTAACAACAATCACAGAAAATTATCAAACTTCTACCAACCTTAGTTTAAATTAATCAAATCTATCTATCTATCTATCTATCTATCTATCTATCTATCTATCTATCTATCTATCTATCTATCTATCTATCTATCTATCTATCTATCTATCTATCTATCTATCTATCTATCTATCTATCTATCTATCTATCTATCTATCTTTACCAAGTTCTGTCTTGAAACTCTAGATGGTGCAGGCTGATGGGTCCTTAATGTAAACTGAAGATATTCTTAGCATTAAAGGATTGTCACAAGCTGATTGGTTCATGTTACATACGCAGCCAATGAGCTTGCTGCTTTATATTTAAAGAGCCCAAGCTGAAAATTTCACAATTATCAAAAGTGTCATCCAAAACCATAAAAGAAGCATTGTCCTTTCACACCTGCACCTAGTGGTCACTGAAGATGTGAACATAAGACTGCAGGCACATCAAAGTTTAGTCTGTCCGCAAAACAAAATAAATGGATTCTCCCTACTGGTGTTGGCGATGTCTTGTAGGCCTCAATTTTCAAGAAGTAAGTGAAAAAGAATTGAGTGAAAGCCTGAGATTCAGGCCTACAGTCGTACAAGAGGAGTTAATGCGCCGATGCAATTATCTCATCGAGGCCACAAGCATGCTGAGCGTGCCAAATTCACTCACTATTACACACAGTCATTACACATGGACTAGTGCTGCATTCGTTTGCTGTAAATTCACACATGGTTCCTCAGAGAGCTGTGAGGTGTTTATATTTCTGTAACTCTGCCATGACTCAACACTTCCTTGTTAAAACTGTGCTGTCATGATGACAGTACGACTGGTTACAATCAGATTTGGCCAGTAGTGTAAGTCTGCATTCATCCACTGTAATGCTGCTGGAGTTTGGTTTTCTCACATTGTAGCTTTGGCTGACAGTAACCATGGCAATAGCAAAGAGAGCAAGACATGATTATGCTGAAGTATTTGGAGGAGAAGGTAATTAAACACCGTATTTGGGATATGGTTCTGCTTCTTTTCTTGTCTCTCTTTTGGTTGACTTTTGTTATATTTTGAATAGACTGTCAAGAGATTCGTTCTCCTTTGGTGTTTATCAAACAACTGGCTTAAAAGAAACTTTGTTGTTATGGGCCACCTTATCGTCCCAGGCACGTCTGGCTGGCATGCAGAGTTGTTTTGTGTTGCGTTTGTTGCGGTGCTATCTGATATTTGGGCCTTCAGATGTTCTGTTTTTTGGATGTATTTTTCTTGGGCCCTTTGATGTATCTTTTTGATCTCTGTGGTAAGGCAGTCCACCTCGGCTTCTCTTCCACAATGAATGTCCGGCTTAAGATTATTTTATTCGCCTTGAAATGCCTCCATTTGATGTTCACAATTCTATTATGTTTTTGAGAAATAAAAATAAAAACAAAAGACAAACAAGCAAGCAAAATCACCCAACAACAAAGAGATGTAGCGCTTCTTCTGCAGAGCGGAGACCGGGCACAAAGAGAATGTCATTTTCCAAACAAAACAGCTAAATAAAACAGTCGTTCAAATCGGATTGCTTTTCAGACAGACGTAGGCACTTCTGTAAGACGAATCAAGGACAAAAACAGAAATTACTTCTGACAGTTCACTTGTTAAGATGTGTTTTATTGCCTTTTGAAATGTCCCCTTTTACTTAGCGGGTTTCAATGTTACTTTTTTCCCTGGTTGACATTAAACATATGTCTGGTGCGGAATCCCATTGGAAATTTAATGTTTTTGTTGAGGCAATGATCTATCTTCTCGTTTCTAGGAAAAAGCTTTAATTAGTATTCAGTTGTAAAACGAGGAAACTTTCTACAAGAATTCTACAAGAATGATTTTGAGAAACTACAACTTCTGCTGCAAAATAAGACAAAATCAGTGTTTCTTTCTCGTCTATTTCTTGCAAATATTATAAGCCGATAATACTTATGATATTGTGTTTCAGGTCAAAAAGTGTACACTTACTACTTCTATTACCACACACACACACACACACACACACACACACACACACACACACACACACACACACACACACACACACACACACACACAGACACATACTTTCACTCTCTACGTATACTTATTTATATCGAATAAATGTAATGCAGTTAATTTTTATTATATCATTTAATTTGATATGTATACTTTTGTGCATTGTAAATTAAATTAGAATTAATTATATCTAAGTCTTCATTTAAATGTATATATATATATATATATTTTTATTTAAATTATATATATATATATATATATATATATATATATATATATATATATATTGTGTGTGTGTGTGTGTGTGTGTGTGTGTCTGTCTGTCTGTCTATCTTTCTTATAATTTAATGTGTTCATTTTCACTAAAGGTGTTTAAGTAAATACTGTCAAGTTTGAAAAGTTTTTATCATGCATATATATCACAGTCTTCAGGGCTCAGTCCAGAATGGTATATATTTTGTAAATTTTTGAAATGACAAATACAGCCTTCTTAAGCATAGTTCTTTTGCTAAAAGTAAGGTCAATTTTTGAAGAATTTCAAAGTTTTGCTTGAAGTGTCATCCTGTGTGTAATTAATTGAAGTGGCTGCTAGTGGCACATCTTATCTATTCATAGAAGCTTGATTCTGAAATATAGAAAATCGTTGTCTCTTTTGTAATCAGACAAAGATGCCATTCTAAGTCATGTTCTTTGATGTGTAATAGATTTTCGACAGGTTTCTCAGATTGGTCTTTCAAATAATAACCCCCCCCCACCATCTGCCTTAGCATTGATTTTTCTGGAACATGAAAGGTTCCCTTAACAAAGCCCTGCTGCTTGATGCTTTATAGTCATGAAGTCCAACAAGTCAAAATAACATAGAGGTGCAAAAAACAATGGATCCTAACACAACACAAAACACTGATTCAGACCTGTGAGAATTCCAATGAATTAATTTTAAGTAGCTCACAAGAAACCATGAATCAAACAGAGTCTTTGCTTATTAATGCAGACGTTTACTGACACCATCTACTTCAGTTACAGTCTGCTACTTGTGCACTTTAATGTTCTTTGAATATAAATTAGATGTATATAATCATCTCGCTGTGTATAAGTGTGCAGATATGTGTAGATGTAAATGACTAAGCATTTGTCCTTTTGTTGGCAGAGCCAACAGATCTCTGGTCTGTATAGACTGAGAGCTATTTATTCATGCATTAAAGAATAGTGGATAATACTGAGATACAAAACACTTGGTTGTTTTGAAACAACAATACAGTGGCATTTCTCTGATTTATTTGCCGATTACTTTACTCAAAAGCAACAGTTCAATAAACAAGCAGTTAACTTACATTTTAAATGGGGAAGTTTCTCATCATTTCACTTTGGCTGCATTATAATGTTTTTAACATTTTAACTAACACTATAAATGACTTGAGAAAAAAAAAAGATTAATTCATTTTGCTGAACAAGATATAGAATGACAAAGTCTGATCCTCCTATCACTAGAATAAATGTTTTTGAATGAAGTGGTTGGTTTAATGATTCAATGACTCATTCAATTGTGTTCCTGAATGAATAATTTATTTAAATAAATCGATTGTGTGAATGATTCAGTCATTCACTACATTCAGATTCAGTACAGTCTCTGTCGCTACTGGCGTAATGATGCAACCTGAAGAAAGGGTGATTGAAATTATATGATAAATCTACATAGTCTTGCCTATAAAACTGTTTATATTTGTTTATCATTTAAAACTGGATAAAAGTTTAGGATGTAGTTTAGAAGCTACTTTTAAAAGAAAAATAGTACACTATTTGAACTGGAAAAATATCTGCTTCCAATTATCCAAGAAGAAAACACTAGCTGTCTTTGTACCAGCAGTTTATTGAATTGAGTTATGAAAGAAAGATTTTCTAAACATTTCATAAATACTTTTTTAAAGAAAGTATTTTTCTCTTTTTGAAAACTTGCTGCCCACGGAGAATGCATTTTAAGACATCATAAGTGTGACTCAAAGTTTTAGAAGGTATACAACTTAACTGATGCCTTTTAAGAAGTCTGTCTTATGTAATTCCTTTCATTCAATTTCATTTTAATTATTTCATTTCATATTTTTGTGTCAATCACTGAGAAGACAATCCCATAATGCACTGCAACAACCTCACTTGAAAACATTGTACAAAAGGCAATAGAAATGCTGATTATAAATAAAAATATTTCCCAACAGTATGCAGAAATAATAAAAAAAAACTATAAGCTATTAAAAAAACTTATTATATTATTTGTTATTATATTATATTATTATAGTTATAAATTATTTAAGTACATTTTATAAGAAAATATTACTTAAGTTTTTTACTTCACAATTTCATGTTTAATTCAACGAGTACCTTGCCCTTTCTTTGTAATTATTTGTGAAATTTACTAGCGATTTCTAAGTGAAAATTGTTTCTAGACCATTTTTTTCGGTGTACAGTATATAGGCAGCTCTTAAAACAGAGCTATTACAACAAATTAGCTTGTTATCCAGGCATGTCAATGTTGCATGCTTTTAATAAAAAAACAAAACCTGAATCTGAGGCCTTATGATTCCCACAGTCACCTCAGACCATTAAGCCACTGAAAAAGACAGACCGCACCTCAGTAGTCTTTCCTCAAGGGAAAGAGGATTCACTTCCACACACACTGCCATGCCATCCCTGACCACAGACATCTGGTGCCTTTGAAGAGCGGCGGGCATAAGCGTCTACTCCAGCTAGGTGTGTGTGTGCTGGTGTCTGCAGGAGGCCGGTGAGGCTGGGAGCCATCTGAGAAAAGGTTTCCTCTATGGGGACCACATTCAGACCCATTGGATCAGGGTCACACTGATTGTGAGATTTGGACTAAGGCCCGGTGGCACTTCTTGGAGTCCTGGAGCCCGGAGTCCCAGATGTGCCAGAACTGCCCTGTGAAAAGGAAACCAGCCACTGTCATCATTTAACACCTTGACCATTGGACAATGTCTGCAGCTACTGAGCAGTCCATTTCAGGGTCAGATTGTATGAGTCATTCGAGAGCTGCTTTGATATACTGGTAGGCAATTCAGCACAGCAATTTGCTCTTCATTCCAGTTCTTGTTCTGTCCTATTCCCATTCCTATCTGCGGTTCAAGTATGAAGGTTCAAGTAGGTTCAGGACTGTCATGAACACTTGATGATCTGTCAGTGCCTGGATAAGAGCAGCACCTGGGTAAACTCACATACGGAGTTTCATATAGAGTTTATTAAAAAGAGACATATGATCGATGTTAGTCATAACATAAGCAAATGTGTCTTCTCAACGCAGGTCTTTGTCTCTCAGGATTCACTTCAGACCTTAAAAATAATTTGAACACAAAACACAAAGCAAACCCAAGCATATATATATATATATATATATATATAGATATATATATATAGATATATATATTATATCTATATATATATATATATATATATATATATATATATATATATATATAATATGTTTTCACAACAGTGAAAAATTTTACTTACAAGCTATATTTGGTGTTAAAAAAACTACTGTCAGGATTTACTGAAGGCACGCAGTGAAAAATTAGCACTAAAAAGCCATGGACAGTTATTTTTGCAACTGACCTTATTTGCATATGCGTTTATAGGAGTTTCCCTTTCATATGCAAAATTTATGGGAGGAGAGTATTTAAAGGAATCATGCTATGAGATTTACCAAGGTTTGAGCTATTCAATTTACTGGTATTTGTGCAATAATTTATTTAATAATAATTGTGCAATTGATCATTATGGAAATGATTCTTTGAAGTCTTTAATGCATTGTTTGTTTTTAATTGTAGATCTTTACACTCCTATTAGCGCTTTTATAGGATTGCGTTAATTTGTCCTTTATAATATTATTAATTAATCAAATAAATCTTATTAAACTGAAAAAGGTTCATTAACTAACATCAAACTTATTTTCTAGATAATATTTTAATAATCTTCTTTGCCTTTAATATAGTGACAATATAAAAGACACATTTAATTTTAGAAACAGCATGTGGTCTTTGTTACAACATGCTTATTTTTTCCTTCACACTATATACATAGGTTATATATTTTTGCATATTTTTGGAAGTGAGTCGTTATATTTGGGGATCCTTGTCATCGAATATTAAAAAAATGCTTCTGTTTTGACTCCCATTCTAAAATAATGCATTCTTCATTGATGCTTGTTCCACAGAAACTGCTTTTTTTTTTCAGTAAACAGCTTGCATTCTGCATATTTTTTCAATCCATCTGGCAGACAGAGGCAAGTGTCACTCTGTGTGTTAAGTTTTGGTAGTAAAAGCACAGTGACACAACATGAATAAAACAGTAAAGTCTTCTCCCTAGATACATCGGTAAACAGCTGCTGATAGTACTAACAGGAGGTACGTGATTAAGAAACTGTGCCATGATTCAGAACCAAATAATACAATGTGAAAAAAGAGACCAGTCGGTTCACGGGTGGGTGTGGAATCTAACTCATCTCAACTCAGCCTCAGTGATTTTTCCCCATTAGTTGGTATTTTTTGTGACTCTTTTGCAAGTTACATCAATATGCCAGCAGATGGTGACAGATGACCATCTTTATGTGTTAGTCATCAGCTTATACATACAACTGATTCATTTCAAAACAGATTTATTCAGGAACAAACAAGTGACTGCCTTTATGAGTGAGTCATTGAATCATTCGTTCAGCTGATTATTATTATTTTTTTAAACTATATTAATTGACAGAGCGAAAAACAGATAAATGGCAAAACTGTGTCTAAAATTTCAATTATTAAATATTAATATCTTGTTTATTGAACCGTTGTAGATATAGTACAATCACAATCACGCAGTCTTTGGGAACAAAAGCACTCTTGTCCATGCGATATTTCTGAAATATCACCACTCTCATAACAACCAAATCTTCCTAAGGATATTTTTCTCTTCTGTCATGGGCTCAGGCTTCACCATTATAGACATGACATGCAACAGACAGATTATTTTCACCAAAGTGTATTAACGGCCATTTAGACAGAATGCATTTTTGCGTTTAAAAATGTGAGATGTAAGCACAGTGGAATGGGTCTCGATGCATTTTTTTAAAGTTGTTGTGTAATGTGAGAGATGATAAACAAAAGTTGCAGCATGCAAGCATAAGGATAAAATGTGTCCATTTACACATTTGCTTAGAAAAACAATGGAAAAGCAGTGCAATGGAATGCAAAAGCATTTTTGTCAACTACCCCTAATTAATAAAAAAGTTATAAAGATGCATTTTTCACTTGAGTGCCAAGTTGTTACAAGGCTGTGTCATGTGTGAGATGCTGCAAAAGAATGAAAAGATGAACACAAAGGTCAAAGACATCTAACACATTTACACAGACAAAGTGAAATGAAAAAAGAAAAAAAAAAAACCTAAGGTGTAGCACACAAAGAATGCTTTTTTCATTGTGTTTCTATGTAAACATGCACCATACAAACATCTTTGACTGTTACGCTCTCGACTTGCATCATTTGCAGGCATCTCTCGCATGACTCAATCAATGTTTGAAAACCATGAAGTTTGAAAGTTCAACTTTTTAAAAAAAATGACTCTCAATACCTTGCATTTCCTTCTCATTCCACTGAATTCTAGCATGTCTACATAAAAAAAAAAAAAAAAAAAAACAATGTAAAAGCAGCACAGTGCAATGGAAATGGTCTTATGTGTGAATGGCCCCTGTTTTTGCATTTCTACATTTCCAGGGAATCAAACCCAAGGTTTTGTACCATATTCTTTTGCTTGAGATACAGAAATACTATAGCTGTCATTCCTCCACAGCCTGCTATCATCTCTTTCCCTCCTGCAGAGTGTCTCTTCTGTCTCTCTTTCCATTGTATTTATGGACAATTTAATACTATTTCTCGGCTGTTTTGAATCCATCTTGTCTGTCCTATAACACCCACCATTTTATCCCTGCTACTCACCACCTCATTTGAGTTTTAATAGCACATCAATTTATTTTGATCGAGCTCTTATTGGAGAGCAGCGCTCCCTATAACACCCCCTGTTGGAAGAGGCCGCATTAATGTTGGAGGTCTTTACTCAACCCCGACTCTTATTGGTGCGTAACCTCCTCCGCTACATGCCAGTGCAAGTATGAATTAGAGTGCTCTTTGCTACTATTCCCTCTGTGATCCGCCTGCATTCTAATTACCATTCAGGTCTGGCAGTGAAAGCACTGACCTCAACTTAAGCAGTGACTCGGAATAGAATCTGTATGGCGTTGCTCGATGGCCCCTTGTAGCTACAGTCCACAGTTCTCTCAGCGCTCTTTTTCTGTCTCTCTCATCATCTCTTCCTCCATCTTTTGTTATCATCTGCATCGTGCATTCCTTGTTTCTTCCCTGCAGTTGCCTCATTTCCACTCTCCATACGCCCCACTATCTCTTTCAACCTTTCTGTGTGTCTCTCTCCCCCTACACTTGTCTAAGTCTTCCATTTCCCTCCTACAGAAGATCATTATTGTGTGCTCTCTCTATTAAAATAGGGAATGTGAGTGAGAGACACAGAGCAGGAGAGAGTTAGAGAGAGCAGCAGAGAAGAACAGCATACTCCCCCATTCTCCTCTCTAGCAGTGACAGGAAGATGAGTGGCTTTGTCGAGAAAATGAAGGTGGATAAGAAGCGCTGTTGATCACCCTTGCTCCCTCCCCCTCCCAGTCTTCTTCATGACCCTGACTTGGTGAGCTATCACAGTCTCAACCTTTGCCTGCTGAGGCCGGTGCAGTGCTAACAAACAGAAACAAATAAAGTACGCTAAAGGTAGGTCAAACGGAGAAGGCTGCTGTTCCCAAATGCTCAGGAAACCTTGGCCTCAGCAATATTGTAAGGAACTTGTTCCACCAACTTTCTTTTGGTTTATCCTTCTTTTTAATCTTTCACTGGAGAATCTGATTCAAGATCAAGGCTTTTAAAGGCTTTTTAGTTGTTCAGTAACCATTTATTGACATTTCTGATCACACAGTTCTCATACTTATGTCTGTTTTTAATCCAGTATATTATAGATTTTTATATTTTAATTTATTATGGATTTTATTTTTTGTATTATTATTATTATTATAATATATATTCTAAAAATGCAGTTATCATTGTTAATTTTTCTTTTTAAAACCCCAATTATTGTAGTTTTTAATTTTTATTTATTAGATTTTTTTTTTTTTTTTTAAACACCATATACAGGTGCTGGTCATATAAATTAGAATATCATCAAAAAGTTGATTTATTTCATTAATTCCATTCAAAAAGTGAAACTTGTATATTATATTCATTCATTACACACAGACTGATATATTTCATATGTTTATTTCTTTTAATTTTGATGATTATAACTGACAACTAAGGAAAATCCCAAATTTAGTTTCTCAGAAAATTAGAATATAACTTAAGACCAATACAAAGAAAAGATTTTTAGAAATCTTGGCCAACTAAAAAGTATAAAAATGAAAAGTATGAGCATGTACAGCACTCAATACTTAGTTGGGGCTCCTTTTGCCTAAATTACTGCAGCAATGCGGCGTGGCATGGAGTCGATCAGTCTGTGGCACTGCTCAGGTGTTATGAGACCCCAGGGTGCTCTGATAGTGGCCTTCAGCTCTTCTGCATTGTTGGGTCTGGCATATCGCATCTTCCTCTTCCCAATACCCCATAGATTGTCTATGAGGTCAAGGTCAGGCGAGTTTGCTGGCCAATTAAGAACAGGGATACCATGGTCCTTAAACCAGGTACTGGAAGCTTTGGCACTGTGTGCAGGTGCCAAATCCTGTGAAGCATGAAAATCTGCATCTCCATAAAGTTGGTCAGCAGCAGGAAGCATGAAGTGCTCTAAAAATTAACACAATACGCTGTGTTGACCTTGGACCTCAGAAAACACAGTGGACCAACACCAGCAGATGACATGGCACCGCAAACCATCTTTACTCTGGACCTCAAGCAACGTGGATTGTGTGCCTCTCCTCTCTTCCTCCTAACTCTGGGACCCTGATATCCAAAGGAAATGCAAAATTTACTTTCATCAGAGCACATAACTTTGGACTACTCAGCAGCAGTCCAGTCCTTTTTGAAGCGAGACGCTTCTGGCTTGACACAAGGAATGCGACAGCTGAAACCCATGTCTTGCATACGTCTTTGTGTAATGGTTCTTGAAGCACTGACTCCAGCTGCAGTCCACTCTTTGTGAATCTCCCCCACATTTTTGAATGGGTTTTGTTTCACAATCCTCTCCATGGTGCGGCTATCCCTATTGCTTGTACACTTTTTTCTACTACATCTTTTCCTTCCCTTCGCCTCTCTATTAATGTGCTTAGACACAGAGCTCTGTGAACAGCCAGCCTCTTTTGCAGTGACCTTTTGTGTCTTGCTCTCCTTGTGCAAGGTGTCAATGGTCATTTTTTGGACAACTGTCAAGTCAGCAGTCTTCCCCATGATTGTGTAGCCTACAGAACTAGACCGAGAGACCATTTAAAGGCTTTGCAGGTGTTTTGAGTTAATTAACTAATTAGAGTGTGCCACCAGGTGTCTTCAATATTGAACCTTTTCACAATATTCAAATTTTCTAAGATACTGAATTTGGGCTTTTCCTTAGTTGTCAGTTATAAAAACATCAAAATTAAAAGAAATAAACATTTGAAATATATCAGTCTGTGTGTAATGAATAAATATAATATACAAGTTTCACTTTTTGAATGGAATTAGTGAAATAAATAAACTTTTTGATGATATTCTAATTATATGACCAGCACCTGTAAATTATTGAAAGAGAGAGTTTTCACAAATATTTTTTCTTAAAATCCTAATTATTGTTTTTTTAGCTGTATTTCATTTATGTCTTTTTTTTTTGTTAGTTTTTTTGTTTTAAAGCTTTAAAATACAGTGTAAAGTGAGTTATGATACCTCATTTCAATTAAGGAAACTGATTGCCTCAATTCATTTAAGATTAAAATAACATTTAATTTCAACATTTACTCCACTTACGGAATCTGAAGCCAAGCATACTGGGAGCTAGAAATCTGCCATAACTCACTCAATTTGAGTTCTGCTCAATATAATCACTTATTGGGTTTTACAGTGCACATACCCATGCCAGGCCATTAGTTGGTGATATTGAGCTGTAGAGCTTTTATGACCACATGGCCAAAACCACAGAAGAGCATTACGGCATACCAGAGGCGAGAGAAGGGTTATAACTGCAGCCTGGAGATCTCCAAATGGGGGCGGGAACTCTAAAACGGGGTGGGAGCTCCAAAATAGGGCGTGGCTTCCTCCCATTGACAGACAGGCACATGACACGCAAGCGCAATTTTTCCCCCCAATCAACTTTAAGTGCAAACGCCGCCCCATAACTGATTCTAAAGATTTTATTGGTTGTGTTAATTAAAGTGTTGTTTCCTACACTATGCGATATGGAGATCATTCCATAAAAAACTCCCCAAAATGGACCTCGCCGGACAATGGCACCTTTTTAGTTACACCCAGCGTCACTACCCTTTCTACCCTGCAAATTTCGAGCCCCAGGATGCCCCCGTTGCTGACAAAAAAGCATTAGAGCTGCGCTGGGACGGCTCGCGGGAGACCTCGTGGGTGATTCCGTTTATATCATTAAGCAGAGGTTCAAACTCCAAACATCACTGGCCACAAGCTTTGGGGGGTGCTCTCACAGAGAATATTTATTTATATAGCATATTTTATTTTATGAAAATAAAATTAACTAGAAACAATGTTTAATTTATAAAATTTATTTTGAAATGTAAGTCAATAACAATTGGCTGGAGCCAGAGCCAATGGTGAGAAGTCTTTGCGCGAGGAGACCCCACCCCATTTTGGAGGTTCTGCCCAATTTCAAAGCCCACCCACAACTTCAAAAACCTCCTCCATGCAATTTTATTTCATCATTGTAATGATGAAAAAAATAGAAATGTTCACCTTTTTCTCAGCATGCTTTATTTTATTTTATTTTATTTTATTTTATTTTATTTTTGTAATGATGAAAAAAATAGAAATGTTCACCTTTTTCTCAGCATGCTTTTGTGCATAAATAGTTGTGGTTGCATTTGTTTGTTTGTTGATTTTGTTCATACGTGATGACATGATTTTGTTTGTCTCCTTAATATGATCAGTTAATTGATTGTTATTTGCTGTTTTTTTTTCACATTTATTTATGTGAGAAGTAGTTTAAGACCACTAAAT
Source organism: Cyprinus carpio (assembly GCF_018340385.1). NCBI lineage: Eukaryota > Metazoa > Chordata > Actinopteri > Cypriniformes > Cyprinidae > Cyprinus > Cyprinus carpio. Next base: position 4,632,073 of record NC_056572.1, read on the forward strand.
AGTGTTCATCCTACTACATTTTATGCATTTGGCAGATACTTTTTATTCAGATCAGCTAACATTGCATTCAATGTGTAGCTACATTTCATCGTTTCCTGCTTTCCCTGAGAATCGAACCCATGGCATTGGTTTTGAAATCTATAATAACATTTCACCATAAAAAAAAAAAAAAAAAAAAAAAAAATATATATATATTATATATATATATATATATATATATATATATAAATCATGGTTTTTATTCTGCAACAGTTGAAATGGATTTTGTTTCCAATTGTTTAAGGTCCGAGAAGAAAAAAAAAAAAAGGTTTGTTTTTGGTTTCCGTTTCGCAGCATTTCTGATTGACTTTTTTTCAGAGATGTTTATTCTAAATGGGCAAGTTCAAAAGAAAATCATTTGGAAAACTAAAAACAAAGCTATCGAAATGATAGACTTCATTTTATACACTGTTGGTTTTTGTCTATATTTCAGACTTGCAGGCTGGATTTGATTTGTTTATTGGTCGGTTTGCTAGTAGAGTAGCTCAGCCATCATCTGATAAAGCGGGGATCAGCTTTAGAGACTTAAGGAGTTTGTATTTCTGCACAAAAATAGCCTCTGTGCTGCTCTTTGATGACATTATGTATGTGGGTGATATCTTGATGAAACTCACTTAAGTGAGGATTTGGTAGAATCGATCTTTAAGCCTTTCTAGTGGTAATACCAGCCAGTGAGTAACTTACTAACAGCCCTCAGACAACAGAGAAGACAAATGCTACTGATTGTTTGATTGCAAGGAGAAGACAGAAAGAAGTGATAAAAGAGATTTGTCCTAATCGGCAGTGATATTTGTTGAACAAATTTTTTTTTTTTTTTGCAGGGTTGTTGAACAGGCCCACTCATAATTGTTTCAAAATCCCAATCCACATGACTGTGTTAAATATCTTCTGATTGGATGGTATTGCATTGCATTTTTGTTTTTAGGTGAGGACAGGTGAGGTCACAGTGTATCCTTTAGAGTTTCAAAAGTGGTCTTGATGTTACAAACTGTGGTCAGACTTGCAGAGACACTCACATCTGTTCTGAAAAGTTAAGCATGAACACATCTCTCCCCAAATTGTTCTAAATTCAAATGATCTGAGCTGTAATTTATTTATTTATAACCAAGGCTATGGCTACATTTAGTTCATTCAACTTCAGTAAAAACAGTAATATTGTGAGATATTAAAAGTAAAATACTTTACAATGTAATTTATTTCTGTGATGCCAAAACTGAATTAATTCTAATATGCTGATTTGGTGCTTAAACATTTCTTATTATTATCAATGTTGAAAACAATTGTGCTGCTTAAATTTTTTTTTTTTTTTTTTTTTTTTTTTTTTTTTTTGTGAAACAGTGGTGATTTTTTTCCAGTATTCTATAAATAGAAAGATTAATAGAAAGTTCAATTGCCCTGTAAAATAAATATATAAAAAAAAAAAAAAAATTGGGGGAGAAAAAGCTGCATTGGGTAAAATATGGACAGACCCAGTGACTGGGTTGTTTTGATCCAGTGGTTGGGTTAAATGTTTATATTGATATTTAAAATGAACGGTTGTTTAAAAATTACTATATGGCTGGCTTAAAAAGATCCCAAATTTGTAAACTAAAAAACAGACATAATTACTAAGGCATCAGCAATAATCAAAAGGTGAACATTTATTAATAAGCGATTTAAAAAGTTTATTATTTAATTATTATTTATTCAACTTATTAATAAGTTAATTTACTGAACATATTAATAGGTGTTAATTCAAAAAACAAATACATTTCTAATCAAACAAAAAAAAAAAACAAACAAAATGAACTGAATTTATGGCAAATGAAAATTGTTCTGTACACCCTATGCACCCCTTTTGCCATAAATTGCCAATTGAATTTGTGGTAAATGAAAATTATTCTGTACACCCTATACACTCCTTTTCCCCAGTGAAGGACAAGCTGAATTTTTTTGTAATTTAATGTATCCTTGCCAAATAGAAGTGTTAATTTAGAAGTGTGGGGGGAAAACAGTGATATATTTATTTGGCATAAAACAACATCTGGTCCATCAGTAATGAAAGTTCACTAATGCCTGGTGCAATGCAGAAAAGAAGCTCATCTGCATCCAGTCATAACTGTTGAGGGGAATCTCAGTCATGCTTTTCCTTACTGACCTCATTTTTGTCACTTACAGTTGCAGTAGAGTGAGTACTGGAGGAAGGAGTCTTTGAGACAAGTTTCTGTTTTTGGATGATTAAATTCATGACATTGTGTTACAATAAAAAGCTTGTCATTACTTTTCTCCTCAGTCACCTCACAGGGAAATGAGGCTTTTTGAAGGGCTGTTGCCTAACTCTCTCTCTCTCTCTCTCTCTCACTCTCTCTCACACCTCTCTCTCTCTCTCTCTCTCTCTCTCTCTCTCTCATCGTACCCTACCTCAATCATTTTAAGAGACCCAGAGGTTCTACTCTGTCTGAATCAATTATTGAATTGCCGCCTCTTGAGAAGCGTCCAACACTAGGAGGTATAAATCTGAAACAATCTGGGCCATTACAAGATTATACTCAAACCTGATGTATTGTGACCCTACAAGCACTCCCCCCCAAACACACATACACATAAATGCACAGAGCTGCTCTGAATTAGTAGCAAGGCAGAAATCAAGGCATATACAAACCTTTGATGAGTCGCTGTGGTTTAATCTACTGTCAGAAGCCTGAGAGGAAGCGGTGAGAGCGAGTTGGTGTGGGAGAGTGTTTGTGTGGCTCAAAGAAGATTTTAACTAGAAGCTTGGAGTATCCTTTCTACTTCTCAAGGAGCCAATTACTGTTTACTAGCATCTCCATTGCTTCTTGTGTTTGGGCACATATGTGGGTTGGAGTTGGTTAGCTTTGTTCCAAAACCTTTGCAAACACTATTTCTTCTAAAACAGCACACTGACTTTAATGAAACCTTATGTAACTGGTTTTGAACACTATTATAGACAACAGCTCGCCACATGTAGCACACTTTATGCAAACTCGCAGTGAATTAGTTTGACATTAGCACGTGGCTAAGCTAATGGTACAAGGCTTCTCAAAACCAGCATACATTTTTCAAAATCCATGTTAATTTAATTTGAATCATTCTACCATTTCACTGGAGTTCATCACATTGTAGTTCAGTGCAAATCCCTTACGAATATTAACCATGGTTTTGTTCTAATAAAATTGTAGTAACCATGTTTTTTTTTTTTTTTTGCCATATTGACTACCATTTGTATAACCACAGTTTTACTGCAAATTCCATGGTCATGGTTAAACTATGGTTAGTGTAAAATAACCATGGTTAATTTGTGGTTAGGATTAATGAGTAATGTAACTATAGCGCATGTGTTGATGCTGTTAATTTTCGTAAGGGGTTGTTCTGCAAATTTTCACAATCCAATCAGTTCAGTGTATCCAAATAAGCTGATATACTGGGTGTTCTCTTGCTCTGTTTTTCCATAATATTTATTTAAATGTAAAGTTAATTGGGCCGTTATGGCATTTTTAAAACCTTTAAAATAGGTTAACAAGTAAATTCTATGTAGTTCTAAAAGCCTAAAGCTGTCCAAAGCATGTGCATACGCTTACAGTACATACACACACTGCCTGTGCGTGTCAGCATGATTTTAAGGAGTTATGTTCTCCCTTCCCTCTTTTTCCTCTTTCTCCTCTCTCCAAACCCCTAAAACCAAACACATTTTCCCAAAGAACGATGATGTTTGCTTTAAAGCCAGCATTAATTACCCAGAAGCCCTTGGGTTGAATTCTTAAACAGTATGGATCAATATGGGTTGTAAAAAGGCTGTTTGAGGGGGAGTTGTGTTACAAACCTACTCCTTCTATAACACTGCGGTGAGGTTAGTGTAGTTAGAAGACTATATAGCAGTAAATATATTTATAAAGCTACTTGTAATGCTGTATTTCTTCTTCTTCTTCTTCTTTTTTTTTTGGTAGTGTTAAAGATGCAATTTAATTAGAAATGTAGTATAAAAATCTGTTAGACTCTGCTATCATGTGCTTAAAATGTAACAAATTAGCAAACAGGGATCAGCTTCCTGTCTCTGTACCTTTGCTGTAGGGCTTCCCGTCTGTCTGATTTCAGTTGCTTGCTTTATGTCCTGTAAATGGAGCCTTATTTCTGTTAGACAGAGTACAGAATTTCTTCTCTGGTGCAAAATGTTTACCATTTCACCAGCTAAGCTCTGACGGCGGACAGTAAATTGCAGGGACAACGGTGCTATAAATGCTTATATCATTGAAATGGGTACACTAACCCATTTACACTGCTAAACCAATACCTCATGCTCCGTTATGTGAATGTTTTATGCTAGGTTATTGAATAAACAGCCTCAGTGCAGAAATTATGTAAGCTAATAGCTGAACTCTTCAGTTAGGTGTACAGTCTGTGATTTTTGCCAATTTTGCTGTCTGAATTAACTTTAGGGGATCATAATAAATTCCTTTTGTTGTTGGATAGAAGTTTCGGTGAATCAATTTAATGAATCTTAGACTCTGCTTAGGTTCTAAAAGTGACAAAATTTTTGGGTTTGCAACAAGTGTCTTATGATTTCCATTTCTGAAATAACTTTTGGGGATAAAAAAGGATCTATTTCGTCGATGGACAGATTGAGTTTCATTGAATCAGTTACAATGAATCTTAGCCAAAGTTCTAAAAGTGACAGAAAGTGACAGTATTTTTTTTAAAATGATTAAAGTTAAGTGATTTAAAGTACTGTATTTACGTGATGCTGTCATTCAGTTGTTTCTGAAGTCTTAGCTAAGATATAGAATTGCCCCAAAATGTTTTTGGACACTTAAACCTCACAAAGAATGTCTAAAATTCATTTCATTTAATACAAAATATCAAACCAAACTTAATTTAACTTTTCTAAGGCACTCTTATGACAATTTCTACTCTTGTGGCAGGTCTCTAATGATTTTGATTTCTGAAATAACTTCTGAGGATATTAAAGCATTTCTTTCGTCACTGGAAAGAATCAGTTTAAGTGAATCAGTGTCAATGAATCTAAGCTTCGAATCATTAAAAGTGATGGAAATTTTGGGTTGCAGCTCTACTCCTATGACAGGAAACTAATAATTTAGCTTTATGAAATAACTTTTGGGCATAGTAAAAGAATCAGTTTACTGTATGTGAATCAGTGTCAATGAATCTTAGCCTCTACGAATCATTAAAAATGATGGAAATTTTGAGTTGCAGTTCTACTATGACTCCTTTTGTTTTCTGAAATATCTTTTGGGGATCGTAAAAAATCTATTCCGTTGTTGGATAGTAATCAAATTCAGCAAATCACTTTAAATGAATCGTAGCCTCTGCTGAAGTTCTGATGATCTCTTTTGTCATAGGGCAGAATCAGTTTAAGTGAATCAAGTTCTAAAAGTGACAGGCATTTTGGACTGCTTTTCTACTCCCAAGCTAGCCATCTAATGAAGAACTAATAGGAGCATAGTTCATAGGTGAATTGTAGGTGTATGTGTGACACTGCTAATTGTTTCTAAATTCTTTGCTAATATGTAGAATTGCCCCAAATGTTTTTTTGGGCTCTTAAATCACATTTAAAAAATGTCAGAACTTCATTGCATTGGATACAAAATATCAAACTTTACTATAAGTTCAACAGGTGTCCACCAGTGTTGTTCATCACATTCACATTCAAAGCCACACTGTCTATCTTTGCTTTTACCAAAGATCTGGCAAGACACAGTCGTACAAGACTCAAAAAAATCAAACCATATTCAGTCTGCATTTGTGCCAGTCTCCCAGACAAAGATTTTAGTCACACTATCACAGCCAGATTGTAGTCCAAAGCAAAATGGCTCTCATAATGAACATTCTTCATGTGAATAGCTTCTTAGATTAGAACAAATCTGGCAAAGTTTTGTTTGGGAGAGTGTCAACATTCGGATAGCAAAATAATCACATCATTTCCTAGATTGTGACACACACACAGTAATGGGTCATGGATTTGATAAATCACTGCGGCCTACGCATCAAACATCAACCCATGCAGTTTACTCACCATATGCACACAGCATATGCAATGATATGTGTGTAAAAAAATTTTTTGTCATTATTTGCTATTTTTCTTAACATTCAGTCTGAATTTCAAAGACTGGAAGACTAAGATGCACTGGATGTCAGAGGCCTATTTGTAGTGCTGAGCCCACAGCAATAGAAAACAAACAATTATAGAAATATATAATCAAAAACTAGATTTGAAAGTGCATTCAATTGAATTGCCTAAACCTCTTTTTCCACACTTCCCGTCATTGTGGCGTCTCACTTTCTGTAATGTGCCAGAGATGCACTTATCTCTTATTTATTCTCTCTCTATCTCTCTCTCTCTCTCTCTCTCGCTAACACTCTCTCTCTAATGGAAAGCTACCTTTCTCCATATGCCACTTCAACATGTTTGCCTTTAAGTTGTAATTAAAGCTAACCAAACCCAATTTTTCGAATGTGTCTATATAATTTAGATCAGCAAAAGTGGCATTTCAATTCATTTTTCACACACTTTCAACTTATGTTGATTGTTCAAATGAATAAATCACTTCAAATACAGTTTGTGGGTCATCAGATTGTCCCACTGGCAGGACACTTTGGAGAACTGCCTTTTTAAAGGGATACTCCACCCCAAAATTACGATTTTGTCATTAATTACTTACACAATTTAAGATATTTTGGATGAAAACCGGGAGGCCTGCCTGTCCCATAGACTGCCAAGTAAGTTACACTGTTAAGGTCGAGAAAAATATGAAAGACATAGTCCATCTGCCATCAGTGGTAGAACGTCGCTTCATAACGTTACGGTTGATCCACTGATGGCAGATGGGCTATTCTGACGATGTCTTTCATACTTTTCTCGACCTTGACAGTGTAACTTGGCAGTCTATGGGACAGGCAGGCCTCCCGATTTTCATCCTTTTACAGGTTTGGAACGACATGGGGGTACGTGATTAATGACAAAATTTTCATTTTGGGGTGGAGTATCCCTTTAAGGACAGTTTTCTGAGGATCTTAAAAAATGGTAACCAGTCTTATAGCAAATTGCTACAAGATCCCTCAAGACTGTCAGAGGTTCCTTATGGAGCCCATTTTCATCTCAGAGTAAATGTAATTTAAACATAAGAAATGGTCACATTGTGAGATATAAAGTCATCATGTTATGAGTTGCATTTCACAATTACATGAAATGATACTGCAGTTGTGAGATATTCAGTCACCTTGTGGGAAATAAAGTTACAATTATGTGGAATAAAGTAGCAATTAGCCTTTTATTTATGTTTTTATTACTTTGAGGCAGAAACAGGCATCTGAATTTCCTCCAGTAACACCATAATAATAAAAAAAAAAAGTTTTGAGGCACTAAAATATTGAAGTTCTTGAGTACATAGTAGGGTATTTGAGGCGAGTTCAAACAGTGCCTAGAGGTTTTCCGGAGGGCTCTTGCAGACTGACAGTCTGAGTAATCCAAATAATGCTTTAAGAATCCTTTTATTTTTACAGTTTTAATTATTGCTGTCATCATTTATTGATCCTCATTCTAAACCAGAACGGCCATCTTTCTTCTGTGGCAAACCAAAAGAAAATGCAAATATTCATGCTATGCATACAATGTAAATTAAAAGGAATATGACTTGAATATTGTGCACAAGCCATATAGACTATTTTATACTTTATAATACTTTTGGAGCTTGTCCCCATTCACTTTTGTTGTATTTAATTGATATTCTACAAAATAGCATATGGATCAGTGTTTCTCAATCTCTTTTGACTTGGAGGCCCCACCTCCTATAAGCTAAAATATTATATGACTATATACCTGCCTCTTGTCTTCAAACCTCTTAATTAAAGGAAACAGATAGTATTTATATATTAAATTAATTAACCATGATTAACCTTAATTAAATAACCATTTTGCGATTCCATAAGCAGTGATTACAAGAACTGTATATTCTTTGAGAAAATAGTTATTGATTAAATAGTTATTGATAGTTTTATGTTTTCGTTTAGAGTTTGATTATTGTAATATATTAATAATGATTTTTAAATTCTACTTCTTTTAATAAGTCCTGGCTGAGAACCACTGATATAGAGAAAAAAGAATAACAAAATTAGCCACTATATAGTCTATACAAGTGAAGTTTGGCACAAGTTTGATTATGTTTTGAGAATGGAACTGTAATAATAATAATAGGGCATATTCACATTCTTTAAGCATACTGAAACTGCTGTCCTGAGTGAAGATTTTCATAGAAATTAGCATAAAGTGTGTATTAAAACAAGGCTTCATGCTCACCTCCCTTGGTGCTTAGCATTTTAAAAATGGATCTGAGAGCCTTAACGATCCAGTCATAAACTACTGGTAAATTATTGGCCTTTTGTTCTGTAAAATATCAATGTGCAAATAAATTGACTGCCTTGTGACCTGATTATGGGGACCTTTAATATTATTATCACAGGCCTGACTATAATTCTGACAATTCTGTCTCGCACATTGCAAAATTTGTGTGTGAGAGTGAGAGAATGGGGTTACCATCTCTTTACCATCTCTGCGATAATGAGATCTCAGTCTACCGCTCCCCCCGCAATACTGATACACACCGCATTCTCTCCAGGCCTCCTTAATTACATTGTGCCTCATAAACCTCTAAACCTGCCAAATAAACAGCCTCTCCAAAGACCAGACGCTTTACTTTCCACAGTGGAGAGAAGGGGATTCTGTGAAATTCAGACTGTGTGAATTGATATGGCCGATGAGTGCCTTCCTCTATTTTTTTCGCAGGTCCGCAGCTCATGCCAATGAATTCAGTATTCATAGTAACGGAGTGTGTGTATTCAATATGAAGAATTTAAACTGGTTCTTTATTGGCCTTTTACTGAATCTAAACTTAAATAGACCCAGGAAGACTAGGAAGCAGACAGGGAGTGTAAGTGAGTGAGAGTGAGCTGAAAAAGCGTGGCTGTTAAAGTGAGTGCTTTAAGGAACATATGAGTTTATTTAGCAGACTTGAGTTTCAGAATAGAAATCATGGCATGTGTGCTCACAGGTTGTTTACGTTAGCACTCATCGGATTAGAGTTAGAGATAGCGTCACTTCCGTCTGTATGGATTCAGAAAATGCACATATCTATCTTTTTTATTCGGGTCCTTGGTGTACAGTGGCCCCAAGATACCCTTGAAAACGTATAATTTGAATCAACTTAAATTTTCTATGCATTTTTTCCCAGAACTTATTTCCTCATTTTAATTTATTTTAAATTGCATTTTAATAAGCTATTTACGCACTCGTACAAATTCATACGATTTTTCGCCAAATCGTATGTATTTTATGAGTTGCACAATTCGTATGGATTTGTACAAATGACCTACACCTAACCCCGCCCCTAAACCTACCCGACACTGGGGTTCAGACAAATCATATAAAATCGTACAAGTGAGGTCGTACAAATTTGTACGAATTAGCCACCTCATAAAATACGTACGAATTGGTCATGAGATAGTGTTGATTTATTTTATGAATAAATATACTCTTAATACAATTTATTAAAAGTTATTAAAATAAACAAAGAATTTAATTTTGCATAATATATTTAGAATAATATATTTTAATCAGACTTTGCATGCTTATGCAAGATTCACAAAGAGTCTTTGACAGAGATTCAGTTGAGGGTGAAAAAAAAGGATCTGCATTCATAGGAAGTTTGGAGAATTATCTTTAAAGATCTGTGTGCTTGCATTTAATTTGTGGCCTGCAGTTACTGATTAAACTGGGTCCATGAATCATGGGCCTAAGAGAACATGGTGTTTTTACTTTTAATCAATTGGACCCAAGGTCATTTTAATGGATGTTTGAACTCAAGTTTACCCAGATGTCCTAGCAAAATACACACGTGCATGTTAGAATAATGTTTAACAACAAAAAAATTCATGAACTGTATATCAGTTAGTACCAAACTTTTATATATATAATATATATATATATATATATATATATATATATATATATATATATATATATATATATATTATATTAATATAAAAAATATATTTTTTAAAAAATATATATTTTATTATATAAAAGTGTGTTTGCTTGTACTATTATTTTTAATAAATGCTATATTTTGATGTTTTCAGTGTGTGCAATGGGTTTCATGGCTTTCAGTAATGTCACAGGATGTCCAAGTGTGTTTGAATGTGTGTGTGTGTTGGTTGTCTGTGTATATCTAATGATGTAAATAGATGCATATATAGGCATTTAAATTCAAAATTTTCTTTGTAAAATAAGTTTGTTTTGAATATTTCTAGGTTTATTCCGTATGATTGTGACAGTTTTTCTTGTGAAGTCTGTGTACATTGTAATAATGAAAAAAAGTGTGTGTGTGTACATAAAAAAAATATGTTTTTAAAACTGATATAAGCTTGATATTTTTTGTGTGTGCTTAGGAGAAAAGAGTATAAGAGAGACTGTGTGTATAAGATGAAAGTGATTTGGATGCTGCATTCAGAACACCTAGAATCCCCTCATGACACCCAACAAATTATGTGTCTCGGTTTTCCAGTGTCAGAGCATGAGTGTCGACCATTAATCAAACCCAAACTTTCCGAGAGCTGTAATTATGCTAATGAACCTTACTCATTTCACTCTCCTCACTTACTCATTGGCCCTCCCTGGGGTCAGAACATCGGTTATTCTTTTGCAGTGTGGCCTCCCTGAATTTAAATTCCTGAGACGTCGAGTTCACCTGATTGGTCAGTCTTAATGGGGATGCCTTCTGACTGAATTCATATAGACGAAAGGATAATTTAGATACCATGTGAAGCTGACAGAAGATGACAGAGCCAGATTTAAAAATGATCTGTCTCATCCAAAATCAACAAGAGAGTGAATTTCACAAGACCTGCCATGAAACGGATCATATTTCACCCCAAAATCAAAAGAAAGAAATAACAATTATTTTTAGCATGAAGAAAATTGTCTATTTTTAGGATCATTATATCTTAAAGGATTAGTTTTTTAAAAAATGACAGAATATCACTTTTAGATGAACCATCACAGTAATGGTCTTAAAATAGACTTTCTTTATGATAAAACAACAGCAAATTATTTTGATTTTGTGATAAAATGCGACCTAAACATATTTTCTGTCAGTATTTAGTCAAGAATAATAATAATAAAAAAGATCTGCTCTCATAGAAATTTTGGAGAATTTTTGAGATCTCTGGAAAGCATGTATCTGTCAAGTAATTTGTGGCCTACAGTTACTGATTAAAGTGAGTCCAGGAATGGTGGGCCTTAGAGAACAGTACTGTTTATCTATCTTTGTCGGCTACACAACATTGAAGCACTCGGGGCTGTACACTTTCCTCCAGAGAGAAATCCACCGCTCTATCCACACACAGCACCGTGAGTGTCTGATATCTGTCCACCCTCTCCTCTCGTCTCCTATCCTGTCCTCGCTGAAAATGTTTTTAACTCTCTGACGGCTTGAGAGGCCATTAAAGTGGCTCACACACACACACACACACACACACACACACACACACACACTGACTCGCACACAAACAGACAACTTCCCCAATTCCAAAGCCTTACTGTAGAGTCTCAGCAGATACAAGCCTTCTAGAACAAAAATCAATACTATGGAATTGTCCCAGCAGTCCTTAGAGAGTCCTCTTCTGCCAAGTAGGGGTCTGGTTCATGGAAGACTCTGGGAATTCCCACTTCCTGATTCGTTTAGTCTCTGTGGGCATGCTTCTAACAAGACTCCTGCTTTTCTTTGACATTTTTTGGCACTTTGCTTCTGGGTTTTTGCTGTATAACGCAACATTTTTGTGTGTCTGTATATCCCAAGGAGATCTATAATAGCTGGAGAAAGCTATCAGTTAGAATCATGCCAGTTCTCCCTGGAAATATATGTTTAAATCTGCCGTCTTTGCACTCAGTTCCACTGACAATTTTTTTTTTTTTTTTGAGCCAATCCCCTGAGCTGTAAATGTCATGTGACTAAGTTCTCTAGGTGTGTTTGACTTGATGCGACTCTGACAGCGTCTGACTTGAAGCGGTGCTGGTTAGAAATGTTGTCTGTTTTGAGACAGTGCTGGCGAGCTCTGATGACAGCTGTTTCATGATTGGCTGGATTTTGTGTTTATTCTAGCACATTCAGTTCCACTAATGCTTGCAAATCTGTTTTTATAACAGTCAAAGCAATTTTGATGTAATTAATGTCATATTGAGTCATGTTTATCAAAATGAAACTGATAAAAAAAATCCCCCACTTTAATGGTATATAGGTTTATGCTGAAATTTATTCTTGGCGCTGTAAGCGTTTCTGTCTGAAAAGATCTATGTATTTGACAAATATTGCAGCTAAGCCACTTCATCTGGGATAAACTACGCAAACACTTCATGAGTGTCACTGCAGGAAGCAGAATGTGTCTGACTTCACATCTCCATTTTCAACTTTTCCCCAACTGGATGTGGCAAATCTTGGTTAAACAAAGATCAGTTAAATCCAGCGAAGGATGAAGTCCAACACACCTACTTTCTGACTAGCAACTTTGCTGAGCTGTGACATGAAAAGCAGTAGGAACTTATTGTCACTTTTAAGATCTCCTCTAAACCAACTGGCAATGGAAACAACAACAACAAAACAACTACTATTATGTAATGACATATTTCTGATTTAAATATTGGCAGAATGTACATCTAATTTTGAATGGCTCTCAATGATAAAATATGCTGACAGATGGTGAAGTTACAGCTTCTACCAGCATTCTATTCAATGATGCAGTGCTAGCTAGCAAATCTTTACACTTTTTTTGTATATCTTAATGTAATATACTATGCTTGGTGATGTTAATAAAAGTTATTTTAAATTATTAATAATAACTACAATTAAAAGCTACTCTAATTAGCTACTCAAAGTGTTTTCCACCATAGATATACTTGGTGGCTAGTTATATACATTGCTGACAGATCATGCTAGCTCTCATTGCAGTATCCCTGGAAATACATGATCAAATCTGCCATCTTTGTTCATGAGTGCTTAGTTTCACTGCCAGGTTGTTTTTGAGCCATGTGACTAATTTCTCTGGAGCTAATTTGTCACTAGCAACTATTCTGAGTTGTAATGTGAAAGGCAGCAGACAGAAAAAATGAAAGCTACTTTCTCCCTTTTAAGATCCTTTCTAAACCAGTTGGGCACTGGCAAAACATCTGCTATAATATGATAATGAAATATTTCTGATTAAAACTTTGGCAAAATACCCAATTTTGAATGGCTGTCATTGGAGAAAGATGCTTTATGCTGCCAGATGGTGTAGTTATGGCATCTTCCAGCAGGGTGTAACAATGCAATGCTAGCTAGCAAAACCTTGAACATTTTTTGTGTCCAAGTAAATGTCTGTGTGTGTCATGTATTTGCCTCAGCTGCCCAGTGGGTGAAAGTATTACCATAATTAAGATCTTGGATGCTTAGGGAAAGACCTTATGAGATAGGGAAGATGAGCCTAAATGAGGGAAATTGAATTTGACATTTGGTGTGTGTTAGTGTGCGTTTGCGTTTGAGAGAGAGATAACTGTAATGTGTGTGTGTGTGTGTGTGTATAAGAGAGATTGGACCCTTGCTGGCGAAACAAGTCCTGTTCCAGATGTGTCTCAGCATGACCGTGGCCTGCCCTGTGAAATGGTCACTGCTGGACAGAGAGGGATATTAGCAGCACATCTGTCCAGCTGTCTGATAAGAATGTTCTGTAATGTGATTTTAAACTGCAGCCATCTATATAAGCTTTACATAGTTCAGCATGTTCCTAGAGATTTTCAGGTTTTATGTTTAGAGTTTATGCCATTGCTTAAAGGGATTGCTCACCCAAAAAATGCATATTTGCTGTTCATTTACTCACCCTCAGGCCATCCAAGATGTATAGGTGACTTTTTTTTTTCTTGAGTAAAATAGTAAAGATTTTTAGCTGAAACCGTGCTCCTTGGTGATTTGGTGAAAATGCAAGTCAGTGGCTGCCAGTTATTAAGAAAAAAAAGAGCATATCAGGGAACACATGATTTAGGCCCACATGGAGACACGTTTAGCTGTATATGCATACATTTTGTATTGTATAGGCATTTCGTCCACACAGATCTGGCGTTTTGGGAGAGTGAAATTGATAATTTTTTTAAACCAGGTCCCAGAATGCATAAATCTGAAAATGCAACCCTTGCGTTTTCATGCGGACAGCGAATCTGTATATTTTCTGTAACGATGACGTAATCAGCCCACGTCTTGCAGTAATGTCACGTAACAGCAACAAAAGCATGAACAAACACTGTACAGTTGTCTTTTTATTAACTAACATTAACACAGATTAATAAATGTATTGTTCCGTGTTCATTTGTATACCGCTCGCAAGGTTTATGCGCATAGTCCAAGTCTTCTTCTCAGTTTTTAGTGTATCTCTCTGGCAGAATTGCAGTGCCACATACTGGTCTGGCAGGTCTACTACATCATTTTGTGTCGGATTTGTGGTTTCATGTGGACGCAGATATTTCTTGAGACAAGGGG